>NW_010387941.1:40963-51905 GCF_000710305.1 Buceros rhinoceros silvestris | reverse complement strand
CCACACGGCAAGGGGGTGCCCATGAAAGAGTCCTGGCTGTAGCTCTACAGATAATATCAGTGACTGTATAAACTTTAAAGTGTGTGGTGACTTCGTGAGTAGTTTAGAGAATCTTTAAACCTTTTGCGGGGTGGTTACTTTTCTCCAGTTTGTGCCACGTTCCAGGTACATTTCACAGAGACTGAGGTGGAACAAAATACAGAACTCGGAGGACAATATGACTTCTAATAATGGCAAACCTGCAGTTTAACCAGCCTTTAGAAATCTGTAAATCTTCATTCTTTGGAAGATTTGGGATTTTTTCAGATGGGCAACTTCAACAGAAGGTTCAGTTCTGATGGCTTTGAGTTAGCTGTGTACAACTGGCTTGGAAAATCGCTTCTCTATTCTTCGGGCTCGGCTTTCCCCTGCGAGAAAGGGAGCCCGTGTCATAGGAGGGCTCTGGCTTCCTAAGCACATTTCGGTGTAGGGCTACTTGATTTTCACCCTGCCTTCTAAGCGTGGTGATAAGATTGAACTTCTCCAAGTATGCTTGTTTTAACGAGTAGTGAGGAGGCACCCTTGCAGCCCTGCAGGGAGTGAAATCGCCCCATGGCAGCAAGGCTGGACCTCCTTTGGAGTTTAAGAACTTCCTTTTTTTTTATCAAAGAGCTCTATTTGTTATAATGCCGTTAAAAGACGCGGTAATACAAGGTGAGCCTGTCTCTGACCTTTGTCTGTCTCCAGCTGAAGGGTTTTTGGGGTGGTCCCAGGATGTGGCTGTTTTAGTGAGGTGAAGGGTGGCACATGTGCCCTACCAAATCCATTTAGTTGCATGTGAGCTCGCTATCTCTCTGATGAATTGAGAGGAGAGGGTGAAATAGCTTTTAGCTGTTGTCATCTTGATTTATTTTCTAAAGCTTTGTGGCTTTGTGTATGGCTCTTAAGGGTTTTTAGACAAAAAAAAAAAATCCAACTTTTCACGTGTGCTGTAGGAGATGAGACATTTTTGCCCCAAGTGTGGTGATGAAGGGCAAAAATTCTCTTAAACTCTGGAAAATAATTCTGAGCTCGGTTTGGAAAAGAAAGAGAAGACCCAGGCTAGCATAAGATTTTCTTGGCTTTGGCAGTGTGTGGTGTTTTTGAGGGACAGCTACAACAGCAAGGATGTGCCAGGAAGAGGAGAGGATCAGCCAGAAACCAGGTGGTTTCCTCACCCTGATAGGAAAAGTCTGGGAAGAGACAAGGGTGGGAAGGAAGGGCTGTAGGCTGCTAATTGCTCCAGTATGAGTGGAGCTGCAGCGTCAGATAGGGTTGTCCAGGGTGTGGAAAAAGTGTCCGCCGTAAAAGTAACTTTTTGTGCTAGCAGAAACCGTATGTCTGATGAGCAGAGCTTACAGCTTGCTGCTGCACATTAGCAAAGTGTGGATTTTTCCATTCTAAAGCAGGAAATGACCAAACCCTGGTTACTGGGGTTAGTTTCCTGTTCAAAGGGATATGGTCGATTCATGTGGCCAGTGAACTGGTCAAGGTTAAAATTCCTTCTAGTTCAGGCTGGGGGGGCCAGTTCTCCGGGCTGCCTCACAGCAGGCACTCGGATGCGTTGTGCTGGGGTGGTTGAGGAGGTATTTCCCTGATGTTCATCCTCTGCAGAGCTCCGCACTAGGCGTACTCAGTCACGCCAGCTGCTGGGGTGGCTTTATCACCACAGTGTGTTTTACAGGAGTCTTCAGTGAGATGCTTCATCTTGCCGTGGTATTTAAAGCAAAGAAATCTCGTTTGGTTTAATAACTACCAATTTACTTCCTTGTAAACTGGTTGTCTTGGTAATTGTGCCTGTAAATGTAATGACTGATGGCTTTTGTTTCTTCTGCAAGTACATCATACCGCACTGGGTTTTGCTAAAGAAAGCTTTGGGTGAGAATTTTGAATCCCTTGTCTTAGCTGAATTCGGTTTTAGGTTTATCCACGCTGATTCTATAAGATGAGGTTTATTTTTCTGCCGATACACTCTGTTTTACTTCTAGATTGTTTGCATAGGTGCTCATGGGAGTAACTTGGCAAAAATAGTGCAGTTTTGCGAAACCAGATGCTGTATACAGCCATGAGAGCAGTGTCTGTGTTCAGAGGTGAGAATGGAGCATGCTGGTGAAACATCGACCTCCTCAAGACTCTGTTACAGTTTAATTAAGATGATGGCTATAGAGAAAGGCAGCTGGGCTGGAGAGGACACCCTGTTTGTGTCTTCTGTAGCATGGTGTGAGTGTTACACCAGTGTTAGTTGGTGTACAGAGTGTGGAAGGGGTGTCCTTCCATTTCAGAAGACAATCTATCTAGTTAGATGAAAGGCCGGTGTAAGGAGCCATGACACGGAGAGGTTATGAGGAGTCAAGTGTGGCTGTCATACTCTAAAATGACTGAACAGGGAATAAGCTCAAAATGCATTAAATGTTCTGAAATCTTCATTAGTGTGCGGAGAAAAGGTTAGAGCGAGTCGCTGGGACAGGGGTAAGCCCCACTTGCATGCTGCTGTGTGGAATTGTGAGCTCGGTAGTGCGCTTCTGGAGTAATTGTGGAAAATCAAACAGGAATACTTTCTAAAAGCAGTTATAAAGTGCAGGAGTGCTGTGGGATAAAAGCACTTTGAATCCTTTTTGCAGGAGATTGACTCATGGGGAATTGTTTCCCTTTTGCCTTGAATATCCCATGGCTAGTGTCCGAGATTGCAGGCATTTGTTTCCCTCGAGCAACTGTGTTACTGGCAAATTGTTCTGGGGCTATGTTGATTACTGCATCTCATTTGGTTTTTTCCTTTTGTTTTAGCTAGCTGGGATGGCCTTCCTTGCGGCTGGTCTGTGGGCGTGGAGTGAAAAGGTAAGGGAAGAAACGCCTGGTCTGCCTTTGGTGGCTGCCCTCTCCTGCCCCGGTAAAATACTTCCTCAGGAAGCAGCAAAGGTTAAATGCAGCCCCTGAGCTCAGCACCACGGTCAACTGATGCCTCTGCAATGTTGGTCTGGTGAACTTCTGGAGCTGCAGGTGTTTGTCCCTTTGGTAGGGCTGCGTGGTGCATCCTGTTCTTGCACACTGTATGAGGAGCTTGTCTTAGGTATTTGAAGGAAATTTAGCAGTATAGAAATGGAATTTCCTTAAATATAATCTAGACATGACAAGGGCTTCCCTCTGTTCATGTTCTGTTTACACAGGCTTAGAAATCCTGCCCCAGAATCTAGGCAGGCAGGCTTAATAGGGAAGATTATTGTCAAGGTAAGTTATCTCATAGGGAACAGTTAACTTCTTCTGGTGTGCCAACTTCATCTGAGAAGAAAGGGGAATCTTTAAATGACACTTGTGTGTTTTTGGAGGAGCATTGCTAAGGCTATTCAGCAGTACAAGGGCATAACTAAAAAGTTGAGAGGAAAAGTGTGCTTCCATTGAAAACAACAAGCAGCTTTTGTTCCCCTCCCTTAAAATGTCACCCATATCCTGCTTTGCAGTTAGAAAGTCTCTCCCTTTGTGCCACCTAAACATTAGACTGGAAAAATGTTCTTAGTTTTTTTAAAAGACTTTGAAATGAGGGTGCCCTTCTGATTGCATCTCCAGTTAATATCAAACATTAATACTTTTGCCTTGAATTTAAATGAATATTCAGTGATAGTACCAAGCTTTTTGTCATCATCTTGTGGAATTTTGTTTGGCAGATAGACCAGGAGAGCATGATCTGGAGAGGTGACTGTGCTGGATTTACCTACTGAAAGAATTAACGGTTGCAACTTTGCGTTCATGATTCCTCTGCCAGGCTGAAGAAAATCGATGTTGTCTGTAACTGTTTTACAGTGAGACTTTCCTGTGTGGGTCGCTGCGGGCAAGTTCAAGGGTTTGCAGCCAGTTAATATGGTATCACATGGAAATCATGGACCTTCAGAAGGAATGTTGCATAAAAACACACTTACCATGGTCAGCCTTGTTCTGTGACTCTGTTTTTCTCTTTCAGGGTGTATTGTCTGATCTGACGAAGGTGACTGGTCTCCATGGACTGGACCCAGTGCTGCTTGTCTTGCTAGTGGGAATAGTGATGTTTACCTTGGGATTTGCTGGTTGTGTAGGAGCACTGAGAGAAAACATCTGCCTTCTAAAGTTTGTAAGTAACATCAGGACATGAGTGGGTTATTAGGCATGTGAAAGACCAGTTAATCTGGACGAAAAAATAACAAAACTGGAAACAGTGCAAGAATTAACATCAGGACTACTTGAGCTCTGAGTTCTACAGTTTCTCGTTTATTATTTTCACTGCTATGTGTAATGACTGTGGTGCGATGCTCATTCCACTGCCACGTTCAGGTGACCAAGGCAAAAAGTTAACTCTGCCTCTTGGGGGTTTCTTTCCATTGGACTCTCATTTCACAAGCTGTGTTCTCACAGAGTCTGCACTGTGAGAGAGTTCTAAGCTAATTCTCTGTTTGGTTCTGGTGGAGTTGGGGCAGAGGTGCAATCAAAATGAATGGCTTATTTCTAATTTGGACCTTTTTTTCACAGTTCTGTGGAGCTATTATGTTTATATTCCTGCTCGAGCTGGCAGTGGCAGTTCTGGCTTTCCTGTTCCAGGACTGGGTGAGGGACAAGGTCAAGGAATTCTTTGAGATTAACATTAAATCCTACCGAGATGATATTGACCTCCAGAACCTCATTGATTCGCTACAGAAAATTGTAAGTTCATATCCTGTCACCCCTTTCACGCGTTGTAGGAAACTGTGGAGATTTGGACCTTTTCCTTTGTCGCAGATTTGCCATACTTTGTAGCTAACAGTGCCGCGTTACAGACGTGCTGTTTGGTGGCTCCTGTGTGGGGAGTGTCAGGGAGGCAGGATGTGCTGAGGTACAGTGCTGTGCTCACTGCCAGCGCGGAAGCTCTGCCAAGCGTCCATTTGCCTGTCGACCTCCTCGACTTGCTCCCCTGTTCTGATCAGTGTTGCACCAGTTTTAAGCGAAAAGCGAGCCACAGAGAGACTCTTTATCCTGGAGGAGTTGTGCTGTGGAGCTGGTAGCCTGCACTCTCTCTTTGAGGAGGCACCGCAGCCTTGCACAGGGATGCAGCACAGCGCCCATTATCTCCAAGCCAAAGAGGGGTTTTGTTAACTGGGAAAGGGTGGCCTATAGTCAGGGAAGGGTGAAATGGGAGCATAAAATTGTGATCCTAAAATGTGCAGTTACCAGCAGGCAGTGATGTACACCACGATATGACATGTCCTGTGTGTGTTTTCCCCCTGTGGAAAAGTTGAGAGGTTTTGTTGTCCATAGAAGGTCACATTCAGCAGTCTGTGCTCACAGCTCACTTTGACAGCAAAGCACGTTTTAGAGTGGGAACCAGTTTGGCCAGCTGTGTATTACCAGCCGCTTGCCTATCCTGTTCATGCACCCTTGCGTGCATTGCTGTAGAAGCATCCTCTGATGGAACTGCCTGGATGGATTTCAGTGCTGTTCTGCTTTAGCTTTTGGTGCTAAGGGCACCTTCTTGTGACACAGGGCTGCTTCTGCCGTTGACCAATGGCAGGAATTGTCTGCGTTGTCAGCCCAGCTGTTGTTCCCTCTGTTTATCTAGTTTCAGTGCTGTCAGCCAGGCTGATACGCTAAGCTGATTTACAGTTGAACTCCACTGAAATACTTGTCAGTGAAAATAAAAGGCTGAGCTTACCGAAAGGAGTTCACTGCCCAGAGTAACAAGCTAATAAACCTGAAGAAGGAAAGACTGGGCAAGTCTCTGCATCAGCCAGTGGTTTGTCTGTGCCTGTCAGCACCGAGGAGGGTTCTGCAGGGGTTGAAGAGCACGGGGCAGCAGCGTGGTTGAATGCCTTCCTGAGGCTGATTGGCTCTGTTCTCAGTGTGCCTTGGGACCCGAGGAGCTTTCTGGAGGCAGCTCCTCGCTCTGGCTAGTGGTACTACTTGCAGGCTTGTAAGTGACTCCATAGCTTGTGCCTTACTGAGGTGTAAGGTTAGTGTGTTTAGTGGTGGTGTGGCTTTTTACAGAGGGGTAGATATCTGAGGGAGCGGGGACTAGGAAGGTGAAAATGAATCTCTTTTCTTCACAGTAAATGTATTTAGTGACTTTAAATCATTTTTTCTTCGTGTGTTTTTTTCTACTTTGACCATTCTGCTCAGCTCTTTAGTCCTATTTCCTGTGAAGACTGTGTGTAAACAGTTCTGCTCTCTGTTCACATCCATGGCTGTCACAACTTGGTAACTCCTGGATCCATTTACTGGCTTCCAGTTGGGTGGTCTCATAACCAGTTAGCTTAATGCAGGTTTTGTGAAGACAGGCAGTGAGCAGAGGAGAGATGCTAGAGATATCCCCAAGAGGGTGGAACCTCGTGAGGTACCAGGAACGTCTCTGTGGTGTTGTAACACTTCATGTACTCAAATTATAGAGAAAGAGCTGTGCCCTTAAATATCCCGGCTAACAAACTGCAGAGCATATCTGAATAAGAAACCAGCTCTCGTTAGTTCCAGGAATTGAATGTTCCTCGAAATACTGGCATTTCCCCAACCTGCAACTAAGGTAATTTAGGTCAAGAAACTTCCGTGAAATACTCCTAGAGGTGACTGATCCCTGAGCTCGTGAGACTTCACCAGTTAATTCCTTTAGTTACAAAAAAACCTTCTCATTTGAAAGAAAGGAAGTGTGTTCACAAATGGGATATGCTTTTCGCAGCGAACAAGGAGAAAATCTGTCGATTCATGAAGATTTAAGGGTGGAGTCACAAGATTAAAGAAACATTTCTCATAGTTTTTCTGGTTTTGATTGACTTGGAAATAACAGGGTACAAAGCATTCTACAAATGGTTTTGTTACACCATTCTACACACGTGTCCTGATTGTAGCTAGCGCTTCCATCTAAAGTGATGGTTGGGAGGGGTTTGCTGGTCCTGCTGACACCTCTTCCCAGGAGCGGCGTGCCAAGTGTATTGCTCTGATTTCGTAGAGCTGCAGTATTCAATACTCATGTTTTTTTTACTCTGATGTTGCCATTGATTCTGCACAGCCTTAGAGAAAGTGAAGATGATGAACGAATATCATTGCAGAGTGTTCATTCAGTGGGTAATTTGTCTCCAGAATACCCCCAAATGCAAAGTGTTTGTTTTTCTGTTGTAGAACCATTGCTGTGGTGCCCAGGGTCCAGATGACTGGGACTTTAACATATACTTCAACTGCAGCAGTGAAAGCAAAAGCCGTGAGAAGTGCGGCGTCCCTTTTTCCTGTTGCATACCTGACCCTGCTGTAAGTTGTTTCCTGGCTTTGTATTGCTCTGGTGTTGCTGGAGAGCTGTGAAAGGAAGCACTTCCTGAATACAGCCCAGTGAGGAGGGCTCTGAAAGGTCTTCAAATGACCCAAAATGGCTTGTGCACAGAAAAACTGTTGTCGTGTTTCCATTCCATTCTTTTTAGAGTCCAAATGGGGTGACCTCTTCTAAGCTGAAAACATGTTGTAACCAGGAATTCAAGCTGATTTTGTCTGGCTTGAATCATCTGTGAGTGTTGGTGGCCGATGCTTTCTCCACACCCAGTGCAATGATTCCTGGAACTCCTAGTCTCCCCTATCCAGCTGAAAGCACTGGCTAAGCAGAGTGGTCGCCCTGGGTGGAGTTAACGCTACACCACCCCTCCGCCAGACAACTAGGAGTGACTCTGCTTGCTGAGTGTTTCGCAGCAGCTAGTAAAGTGCTTGCGCACAGCATTTGAGTCAATTCTGGGGTCTTGGTGAGGTGTAGGTACATTGTGGTTAGGAATCAGACCCTTTCGATGGAAGCCGAGGTGTGGGGGTAGGAACTAACATTTAATGCTTTACAGTATTAGTGGAAATAGTTACATCTCCAAGTCAGTCCAGCAGCCCTCGTGCAGCGCAGATAACTGTAGGTAGGTTATCCTCAAGCTTTGATTGTCTTGGAAATCAGCCAAGAAAGGCTTTGCCAGGGAAACAGTCCATGTTCAGATTCCCTAGTAATTATCTTCTCCTTTTGCAGCAGTACTATTCCACTATTCCATTGTGCTGTATTTTGGAAGATCTAAGTATGTTTAAACCTTTTTCACATGAGATTCTACTCCTAATATTTCAATTTGACTCACTATGCGTTGGTGTAAATTAAGGTGCAGTTGTGTAATACGTATGTTTTTGTAAGTCTCATACAGAGAAAGCAAAACGAGTCTCAAAAGGGATGTCTTCTTATTAACGATGCTTCCTAGAATGGTTGGCTCTGGCAGTCCTCATTTGTTTGTCCAGGTATCGAAAAGACAGAAAAACTTGCTGTGAGCAGAAGTGAGTAGAATCCTGTCGATTTATTTTAAATCTTCTTTGCTTTGCAGCAAAAAGTTGTGAATACGCAGTGTGGCTATGATGTCAGGAAGAAGGTAAGGCGCTGGGATCTTCTGTCTGTCGTGTTTGGTGCCTGCAGAGGGAAAACTGTCTAAAATGGGTGGAATTTCTGATAGATATGTCTATCCTGGGGACTAATTGCCTGTGCTATGTCATACTACAAGTTAGAGTGTGGTAGAGATTTTCCTTTCTTTAAAGAAAACTGGTGCTGTGGGAGGGTGGAGAAAACAAGTGATGGGACAGGTGAAGGGGAAGGTGGGTTTCAAAAAGGGGCAGGACTTGCATTTCAAATGTGCATTTCAGTGATTTGTGATAGTCTAACTCTGGATTCTGTTGTCTGACAATTCTAAAATATTCTAACAGCAGCATCTGCAGGAAGATTCAGCAGTGTCCAACATGCCCTGCCTTAATCCGAGCATTGGTGTGTTTCTGGAGTCTGGTTAGAAACATTACTGCATAAGTGACAAGTGTCGCTCTATTGTGTGGCTGATCACGTTGCAAACTTGTCATGTTCTTACTCTTCCTCTCCATTCAGAGCAAGAGCCAGTGGGATGATCAGATTTTTGTCAAAGGGTGTATTGTTGCTCTCGAAGCTTGGTTACCCAAAAATATCTACATGGTTGCGGGTATCTTCATAGCTATCTCACTGCTCCAGGTGAGTCATTTTTAAAACAAATCTGTCAGCTTTTCCAGAACGTCACCCCGGCCTTTTGTTATGGTCCTAAGACTGTTTCAGGGAATGTGCTGAGTTAGGAGTCAATCTTCAGTTGTAAAGGAAGATTTCCCTGAGAACTTGAGTGAATGTTAAAATTCCAAATGTCCCAGAACAATCTGGGACTTTACTCACTACCGTTTGTGATGGGAGTTTTGTTTTAGTACAGGTAATTGTACATTCTGTATGTATTTCAAACAATGGGCCAGAAAACGGACTGATGTTTCAGAGTTGTGTAACGAATGCCAGTGTCTGCTTTGTGACTTTAGCAATAGGAGGGACTCAGACTTGCCAAACGGATTTCTTCCAGCTCTAGGCATCCAGAAGCTTGTTGTTTTGGATGCTCCTCAAGTGGTACATGAAAGCATCTTTTTTGCCGGAGTTTTATTTCCTCAAGATTCTGCTGCCTTTATTACTTCAGAGTACTAACCATGCGTTGGTGGCTGATGCTGGCTGGGAAATGCTCTCTGAACCTGCAGACCCTCCAGAAACACTCAGAGTGTCTCGGATATAAGAACACTGTAGAGGGAGCACATGAGTGGCAGGTTCCCATTCTGCAGTAATGACTAATGGGAACGAGCTCTAATGTTTAGAAGCATCTTGCAAACTGGTACGTTCCCAGTGCTTCATCTCACAAATGGTTTATTTTTTTGTCTTTTTAGATCTTTGGGATTTTCCTGGCCAGGACATTGATTTCTGATATTGAAGCTGTAAAGGCGGGTAATGCCTTCTGAACATAAAAGCAGACGTATGTTGCAAAAAAAGTCTATTTTTATGGTTATTGGTTGGACACTGAGGTGGAAGAAATGCACAGAGCATGAAATACTGTTAATAAAAGCCTTATGTGGATTTCACCCTGCTCATGCTTTTTGTTAGAAGCTGGTATTAAAATATCTCCGAACGCACACACACGGCTGCCTACGTTTTTCTATCAAGATGACCCAGTCAGTGTACCAGCGTTGATCTCTGAGGAAGAAGTGGAACTTCACCACACGTCGGTGGAACAGATGTTGAAGGAAACCTCAAACTGCTGTAAACTCTTTCCTCAAAGGATTACAGTGAAGATTGCTGTCTTCACTCCCAACCACCATCGGTCTCAATGTAATCTTTTCAGAAGGCGTGCTGATTTCTTCAGAATCCTGAAATGGTTGGAAGCTCTGCAGTAGGCTCACGCAGTCGTTTTTTGGCAAGATACCCAGTAACCAGAATCGTCGTGGCATTGGAAACTGGGGAAAAAAGTCACAAACTGTCTGGTCCTTTAATTGATTTTTGGTTGTGCAGACTTAGGGATACTCCTGTTTGACTGGAAGCAATGAAGATGTCTCCGGAGCAGGAACTTGTGCAGCTCAGAGCCTGAGCTGACTGCGCAAGCCTTTTCTCCAGGGGAAAAATCTGATGATTAGTAGCATTACATGTTAGAAATCTCCATTTCAAGCAAGGAGCTGTGAGTCTGTGGTGCTGTTTCCTTTCTGAAAAAAATGTAAATATTCTTTATTTATAGAAGAACACCCTTTTCAAAAACACTCTGGCTTTTTATTGATCAGTAATATCTCTCAGAAGCGCTGCCCGCAGGGATTTCCAGTGGCAGCTTGTCTCGGCAGGCAGCAAGCACGCCTGCATTGCCTCTGGTTTCTTTCACAAGTGCTGTATTGATCTGCCCAACTGCTCATGTCAGGACTGATGACAGCCATTTCAGTTCAGCATGGGTCCTGACTGAAACCTGCTTTGTGATGAGGAGATACCCAGTGAAAGGTTGGGGTTGGTGAACATTTGAATCTGTGAAGGTGCTGAATCATCGGTTCTGCTTGTTTCCCAACACACAGTTCAGGTGCCAGTCTCGTGGTGATCCAGAGTGATTGCTTCACAGGCATTTTCTAACTACTCCTGCTG
>NW_010387941.1:28676-40897 GCF_000710305.1 Buceros rhinoceros silvestris | reverse complement strand
CCTGCTGAAGCATTTTGTTTTTTTAAATCAGAACACTAAACTCCCTTCTCCCTGTTCTCCCTTCTTGGGAGCTCAGCCGGTGGGTCTGTAGTTCAGTAAGAGATCCAGTCTTGTCTAAAAGACTTGGACATAACGTTTTTAGCTTTAAGATAGAAGCCTGTGCCTGAAAAGTTCCTGGAAGCAGCTGTCCGTTTTACAGTGGGCCACAGAACTAACATTGTGGACTGCTTCCAGTGACACCAGTTTTTTCAGGGAGAATGGGCTTATTTCCAGTGCCTAACATAGTGTAAATTCTAGAGAAGTATCTATTTTTATAATGGTATTTTACTACATGTAGCCTGCCTGAAGGATTTAATACTTGTATCCCCAAAGTATCTGGCTTTCTTAAGAAGCCAAGCTTATTTCTCCCTCTAATGTCTTTTTTTACTTTGAATGTCCTTTTTTATTATGCATGTATTAATCAACATTTCACTAGCAAACGCTGACCATCAGTAAGAGTCTTTGGGCTTGTTTTGATTGCCCAGACGTTCTAGCTTTGAACCTGCGAAGCACTTCACGAACAATGCTGCGCTTCCAACGTGCACTTCCGTTCAGCTTTCAGAGACCTTTTTCTGGCCAGTAGTTGAGACACAACAGGAAAAGGAAGCTTGTCGGAGCGTGGCTGATGTCCTCACAGTGGCAGAGAACCGTCTGCTGTTACTCTTCTGAAAACCTGCAAGTAAAATCGCGAGACGTGTGCTCTGATGCACGTCTTTTTTATCTTTTTAGCTTTGAAATCCCAGCAAGGAAACAATAGCAGTAGATCCCTGAGGGGAGAGCAAGAGGCATTTCTTCAATAGAGCTTTCAATTTTTCTCTAGAATTCAACTCTTCGTTGAATCTAGTCCGTTAGGGGCAGCCAAAAATCTGCTGCTGTTGCTGCTGCTTCTCAAGCAGCAAAGCAGCGTCCAGCAACCTTTGCTTTAAAGTGGTGCTTGAGAGTGCACACCACCTCGTCAGCCAGCCGACTCTGGTAAGGTTGTGTGGAGTAATCTGGTATGCGTGGAGTCGGAGAAGGATGCTTTCTGCTTGTAACTTTTTTATTCATAGAACATTGCACTGAAAAGTGCATCTAGGGAGCACGCTTCCCTTTGCTGAGTTTTGGAACAAAGCTCCTCAACCGGGGAAGTCATTTCAGCAGTTGGTGAAATTCACCGTGGTGTCAGATAGCTGTGGAGTTCACACACTGAAATCAGCTGCCAAGAGCCAGTGTTGTGGATAAGGATTCCAGTCTCTGCAGATCTTGCCCAGTTGCCTGAAGACCCATGGATACTTGGTTCCTTGCTGAAGTACTGTCTGTTTGTAAAACACAGTTTCATTGGGGTGTTGTCTTTCCGCAGTTCGTTCTTTTTGGCTTTGGCCACGTTAACACCAGCTTTGTGCTGGTGCCCTGATATTTGGGACTGAATTCAAGAGAGCAAGCTCAGCCTATTGCAGGATCCTTAAATTCACGGAGTGATTTGTTTTCACTGTGGATAAAGTCCTCTGTGCTCAGTTGGTGTCACTTTTAAACCCCTGGGGCTCTGTGCTGGCTCACCTCTGGACATTTTGAAGTGCCCTCCATCGATGGTACACGTGGCTAGTGTCATTTCAATCTTGGAAGAGCAATACCTGCTTACTGCTTTCTGCTTGGTTACATTTAGCACCTTTACTGTAGACCTGCAGTGACTTCATGGCTAAAAGTTCATGTTATGGTTTAAAAAAGCCTTGTTAGCACCGGCAGTGGGGTGTGAGGCTGCTTCTAGAGCCTTGGAGGAGCAGCAACTCGGTGACCTCACAACAGGAGGTTTGGTGAATAGATGATGTTGAGATTTCAGTGGTCACATTGGAACAACTCCACAAACACTACAGGAGAAACAAGGCTTTTAATGAAGATGTCAATTACGAGATCAGACTTGAATAACTGGACTGAGAGAAGGAAAATTTTCAGTGTGGTCACTTGTTTCTCAGAAATGAGCGCGATTTATTTCAGTAAAGCGGTGTATTTATTTGTCAGTGTGTTTGACAGTGCGTCTGCCCTTTTGTTTCTGTTTGTGTACCTGCACTTGGACATGGTTTTTCTGATGAGGAGGATGAAAATAAGCACTGAAAAAAGTGCAGTGACCAAAGGACATTCAGTTGCCTCCTGAAAACCCGAATGTTTTTTCCCAAGGAGGTCGTTAGTTTTGGTGACCCTCACCCAGTGCCGTGTGGACTGGTACCTCCAGGCTGTTAAGCCTAACATGGCAGTTGCCTTGGGTTTTGTCCCCCCATTCCAGCCTTTCCTCTTCCTTCCCCCATCATCTGTGGGTTATCAGGCAGCTTGAACTTTGTTTAGCCAGTGGAAGGAGAGGTTCTGTCTCTTCTGAGATTACTTTTATGAGTGACTTTCAGTATATTTTTTTTCTCAAGCCTTAAATTTGGTTAAATAAAATGTCATGTTTTGTACTCCTGGAGTTTGATTTCTAAGCTTTGTTGCTTCAGTCACTCGTGTTTCCCTCTCTGAGGTTTAGGCTGGCTATGAGACCACAGCTGGCCGATAACTGCAGAAATGGTCAAGGTCTGCTGTTGTTCGTGTGTGCATCTTCCTGAAATGGATTTTTTTTTTTTCTTTCAATCTGGGCTGCTGAATAATAGATAACACTGGTGCCTTTCTCTTCACCGTCAGTGGAAAGCCAGGACTCCAGAATGGTGCAGAGAAATTGTCAAATCTGTGGACACCCAGAGAGTTAAAATTGCTGTTTGCTCTTTGACTGCTGTTGTCCACAGCCATCGTTCCTGTGATGGGCACAGTCCGTGCCCACGTCTGAGCAACGTTCCTGAAGCTCCTCCTGAGAGGGCAGAAGCAAAGCCACTGCCAGGTTTGAAGATGGGGCTTGCAGACCTAGGTTTGCATCTGCTTCTCTGACCACTTTAATGTTCTTTTAATGCATTAATACCCAATTTTGGTTTTAGTAAGGTCAGAGAAACACTTAAGCACTAGGTAATGGCTGTATTAGAATAATGCAGTGTTTGCAGTTGGGTACTGCAGATCATGCAGGCTGGGTCAGCTCTGATAGGAATGACTCGGCTTGAATACGTGGGGTGTGTGTATATACACAACTTGTGACAGATCCTGATCCCTCATCCTAATGCCTGGTTTGGGCACAACCCCAGATCCTTTGCTGAAGTTGAGGTTGTCAGAAGCTATTTCTCATTTTTACACAGGAAAGGTTTCTATAGAGGTGTTCAGAGACAGACACTGGTTTTATTACAGTTTTTAACTGTCTAAAGTTAACCCCAGGTTCTTTTACTGGAGAGAAGTTAATGAATTGCTGTCTACCTCCAGACCCTCACGCACGCCCACTTGTCCGTTCTAACTAGCTGTAGTTTGTGCCTTGTCCATGCACTGGCCGGCTGTTGGCAGCGGTTTCTTGTAAACTTTGCTTCTGTCGAGTCTCGTTCCAGGTTACAGCAGCTGCAGCTCTGAGATGGGGACAGGACCGTGACCTCGGATGCTGAGGAATATATAGCTTGTGACGCTGGCAGGTAAAAGCTCGGAGTTGAGCTTGAAAATGGGAGCTCGAAGGGGAAGTTGGTTTGAAGAGGCAGCCTTGTGATGTTTTTGACATGGTGCGTTAGCAGCTGGGCTCGAGCCGATTCACAGCATGCAGAGGTGGTGCTGGCACGGGTTCACCCTTGGCCTTGCTTAAGCTACAGCTTAACCTCTGCTGTTTCTGTAGGCAAACCGGTGAGCTCACAGGGTGTCCTGGGTGGACAGCTTCAGAAGCAGGAGCTGTACGGTGGCTATGCGGCAGCATGACAAGTGGAAGGTGGGGCTGGCAGAGCAGGCGTTTCACCCGTCTGCCTCAGCAGCAGCGCTGGGTTGCTGGGGAGAGGACGGAGGCTAGGGAGGGGTGTCTCCTTCCAAAACCCCTAACGTCCTGGCAGCTTCCTGGGCCACATCTGCATTGCGGTGGCTGCAGAGGTGTTGGAGCGTTTCTTTGATGTTGTCCTCTTCTATTTCTTGTCTCAGAGGACCTGAATGGGAGGTGAAATGCTGCATTTAGTGATGAGCCATGGCATGGTGGCTCCCAGCAGTTGTTGTGAGACAGTCTTGGAGTACCTGCTGCTGAAAGTGAGCTGCTCTTAGTTGAAATAACTTTTGACAGATACCCTTTCAGCCATTGGAAGTATTGAACTGGTTAAGATTTTTTTTTTTCTCCTCCGTGAAGGAGAAGAAAAGCACTTTGAAAATATAATACAAGACAAATTTCAGCTTTTTTTTTCCCCCATATGCTTTTTGTTAGCCTTTCATATTAGTAAGACTCAACTCTTAATATATACCTCTGGAAAACAGCCTTACGGACCACATCTAGGGTGTCAGTGCTCTGTCGCAGCACTGAAGGCTGCTTAGTGCTGTTCCAATATCCGTGTGGCTACAAGGGAACAATAGAGTATGCTGCAAAATCCAGCTTCACTGCTAATATAGGGTGGCTCTGGGGTTTGGAAGGCAGTTCCCCTGTGGCAGAGCCTTGCCTGAGCACAATTGTTATTTTCTATGTATATGATTTATCTGTTAAGATGTCAGAAACGGGTGGGAGAACTTTGGGCTTTCAGGGTGGTTGTTCTCAGTCTAAGAACATCCAGGATGAGTCTGATCTTGCTCGAAGCATTTCTAACTGTGGAGAGAGAGAAACTGAAATCCTGTCCTTCGTGTGTTTTACTGAAAGTTGCTGTGCAAAGGCAGCGTTGCTAAAATTGGTGTTTTCTCTCAGCTTTCTGGTTTGCTCACTGCACGGGCTGCACAAGTGCCTGCCTGCCTGTGGAGGATACAGCCTCTTTGTTCCTTGGAGCATGACATGGTTGTACATGCAGGACCTGGGACTGGCAGACCTGGGACTGGTGCGTGGTGAATTTGGGTAAAGGTACCTCTGTTCCCAGGCTCTAATTTTGCTATTTCAGGGCTCAATTATGCCACTGACTCACTGGAATAAAGCGCTTTTCTTTTTTTTTTTCCCCGATTGATGGTTTAATCAAATTTTTATAAAGAAAGAAGCTTCTTGACTGGGATTTTTGGTGGTCAATAAAGAATGAACCTTTTAAACATCCTTTACAACTCACTGACTGCACCTTTGCACATTTCAGTAACAGGACACACTGGTGTTTTCATCACAAATATCCCTCCTTTCTTCACAGACCACTTAAAATGGAGTTACCTGAGTTAAGAAGGCTGCACAGAAGACCCATTGAGTTGTATTTCACCTCAGGACTTGTGTTATCGTCTTGTAGAAGTTTGTGTAAGCTTTGTACTAGCTGTGATTCCTTAAAAGGTTCTTCAAGGGTTTCTGAAGAATAAAGAAACAACACTCCTGAGCTGCTGCATGACAAGAAGCTAGAAAATGAACGTGCTGGTGTTTTAAACACGAAATTCCTGGCTGGCTTTGCTTCCCATTGGCTGTACAGGAGTGTCTTAGGCATCTGTTTTCTGTCCTGGAGAATTTCTGTATTATTCTCCATACAGTGTTTCTTCACCAGCCTCTTTCTGGAAGACAGAATCTGTGTACTATAGATCATATAAAATAACCTCATAATCAATTAAAATTTGCATTGATCAGTGTTAGAAATTAGTTGTCTAATTGAGTTTGGGAACCTTAACAGTGGAGCAAGCAGTGAAGCGGGCTCTTCACTGTCTCACGTGTTGCTATCGGCAATTCCAGATCTCATGTTGACTGTTTTCAGTTTATCCTTTAATACATGTAGAGTTCTGTGGTGGTGGTCCTCACAGTAGTAAATTGAGACCCATTTGCAAATGTGATCAGTCATACAGGAAAAATGTGTAAAATATTACAGTCAATTCGTCTGAAAATCAGCTCAGAAGTAGTGAAACCTTCACAATTTCCTCATTTGTTCATCTGCAGCTTCTCAAGGCCCTTTCGTCTGTGCTGTTGCTTTATTCTCTCCTACACTGAAGTGTCTTCTGGACATTATTTCCTCTGTTTATGCTTCTCATTGACCATTCGAGTCCATAATTTGTCCTTATTTTTGTCTTCACTTGGACCTTCTCATCTTTTTCTCTTGTCTTCATCACCTTTACTTGCCTGCTCTGTGTTTTGTGTAGGTTTTTAGTTTCATAGTGTGCTACTCAACAGGCCGTACCTGTCCACACAGCCTGGTCACTTGACTCTGCCCTAAGCACATTGCCTGGTTGGTTTATTTTTTTCTATATTATGGTAGAGTACTTCATTTAAGCTAATGGCATCTTTTGATGTACTGTGATTTTGCATAATTTTATTAGACATGGAGTAAAACCATGGAATTAAAAAAAAAAAAAAAAAAATCTTTGGGCAGTTCCTGCAGCCAATTGCTTTTGTGATCTCTGGACGGCTGACCTTTACTTCATACTGAAGAGCTAAATCTAGCCGAAAAACAGACCTTCTCTTTCATGTTCTGTAGAACTAACTGCATGAGAGTGTTTCTAAATATCTTGCACAGATAGGTGGTTTTAGGAGAGGAGTACCTAAATTGATGGCAGATGCTATTGCCAGGGCACTCAGAGCCTCGTTCTGCATGGCAGCCTGCTCACTCGTCGTCATGGCAACCAGGTGCTTCACTCCTTGTGCGTCCTGGATGGCTTTGACCACTTCCTGTTAAAGTAAAGGTATGTGATCATGGTGGAGATCTGACTGGATAAAGTAGAATGGAGAGAGAAATGAGCTCGCGCTCTTCAGCCTCCGAAAACGTGGGAATTGTGTGCCTGCTGCACAGAACTGTTGCTATCTAAGACCAGAGATGACATTGCTGAGGGCTGCTCTAAGGTACTCAGAGTGCCAATACTTACAGTTAGGTAAATGTGTATCTGTAAGATAAAAACACTTATGTTTTGACTCAAAGGGTTTTAGCTTTACCTGATTCCAATTCTTAATTTGAAGCCTTCATATAACCAAAGTCTAGTTTTCCTGTATTGCAGCCTGTGCAGGTAGGGTCTGCTGCTCTTCCACTACCTCAGAGCAAAGCGTGGTTGGGATGACTGTGTCTAACCCATGATTTACAAGAAACAGGAGCCTGTTCTAATCTTCCAGCAGATACAGATCACACCAGATGCACTAGGCAGGTAAGTGAGCTTTCTGGAGAACTGATGTTTGGGTTGTCCTTGCCTTTTCAGTTTGAAACCAGTATTTGTGGAAATAGAAAAGCATTTCTTCCCAGTTGTCCAGCAGGGTAAAAGTCGACAAGCTGCTCATTTCTGTGCAGCGTCTGTGGCTATGGCGAGCGCTGTTTAATTGCTCGCCTCCCCCTTACCGGTATTGAGGAGGTATTAAAGGGATTTTTACTGTGAACCTTCGTGTTTTTAACACTAAAGCTCTGTGTGCTTTTTAACACTTGACTCCTAGCTGTATCGACAAGCTTTAAAAATATCTGAGGAGGATAAAGTAGGAACACATCAGACCCATCACTCTCGTACTTGGGATCTGTTGTGACGCAGGATCGATGCGAGCAGCCGGTTTGCTTCTCCGCGAATGCTGGTGTGGTCATTAGCATCGCACCACTGCACAAGTCTTGTGAGCAGCATGGGGTCTTGGCCCAAGATTTCAGCTGCATCAGCTGAAGAGAAAAAAAAACATCATCAGGAGACAATCAAAATCTGACTTCTCAGTCTTTCTCACAGAAATGTGAATGCAGGAGTATGGATGTGAATACAGGACCATGGCCTGAGCTCAGTATCTTTTAAGAGCTGGAACAAAAGCATTGGGCTGTTAAGGGATCTTGGAAGGCTTTCCCTGAGGAATGCTAGTTGTGTTAGGGCAGCTCCTGGAGGTAAAGAACAAAGGAGCTGTTCAATAGACCTGTGCTTATTAAGAGGTTGCTGAAGCAGAGTTTAAAATGAGCAGCTTCATCTCTCAGAGGGCAAATACTCTGTTGTACTGAAATCTGCATCCTTCCCCTTTGGCTTCTTGCACTTGCCCTTTGAGCCCTGCACAAATGTAATTATGGGCTCTTCAGAGCCTGTTCATGCTGTTTGAGTGCTCTCAGTGATGGTGATAATTGCTGTTGGTAGCATGTGGGAAGCCAAGTCTTTGTACAGAATTGCAGCATCTCTGTAATTGTGTGTTGAACCGTGTATTAGGCATCACCAAAACTGCCCCCGAGTTTGCAGGAGCCTTTTGATTTGTGCTCCCCTGCGTTTCAGAAGCCCTACCTCAAGACTTGCTAGAAGAATTACTCTTGTGAGTGACATTTAGGAAAAACCTCTCTGGATGATAATTTTTCGTAAGAAGGGGAACTCTAATGACATGCTGTGGTTTAGGGCCTGTTGCGCTAAGGGAGACAGCTTCCAAAGCTCTTAGAAGTTCAGCAGCAAAAGGACCTTTACTCTTGTGCTTTCAGTGTTCCACCAGCCTTACACGAGGGACTGACTGCAGTTTGATAACGTGTTTTTAAAGTGCTCTGGTTCCAAAGTGACTAACTGGTGGCGAGCAATTTCTTAAGCAGAGGAATAATGCAGATAGAAGGGACAGTGAAATACTCGTATTTTAACCAGATGCCTTAATTGGGGGGTGTGTGTGGGGTGTTCAGCCCTGAGAACAGCCTGGTCAGTGCTGCTTCAGTGATTTCAGTAGTTGGTTCTGTTCGACACTTAAGAATCCACGTCATGGTTCAGCTGGAATTTTCTTCTAAGTGCAGGGTACCAGGAGAAAGATAAAGTAGTAACGTGCCCCACTGAAGCTTCCTTTTCTGTAGGAACTGAGTGCTCACCCATTTGGCTTTGAGCACAAAAGAGCCGTTCTGGAAACTGCCAAACCACTGTTTCTGTGTGTTCCAGCTGATCACGAACTTCCAGCTGGGCACCAGATGGAGCAGCTGAGAGGCTGGCGCAGTCACAGGACGGATGCTCGCTTGTGGTGTGGAATTACTCTCTTTGCAAAACGGTGCTGTGGTTGTAAGATTTAATTCAAATTTAGGAATCTCAGGTAGTTATTTGTAATTGAGAGGTTTGTTTGTTTTGTTTTGTTTTTAACTTCGTTTTGGTCATCTTGAGTCCTGCCCCATGCCTGCCCTCCACCCCTCGATGCTGGAGGACCAGAGCAGGTGAGCATGAGATGTGCATTGTGTGCACTGAAGAAAAAAGGATGTAGTAAAGGCCTTCCTGGGAAGCATACGCTCCCTGAGGAGGCTTATAAAGGGTCTGTGAGCTTTTCCCAATATTCTTCTGCTTTTCTGGTCTTTTAAAATAGTTCCAGGCCTGAAAAAAGGTGACCAGGGAAATCCCTGCTCCTTTGGAGGCAAAGTCAGAAAGGGAAGAGTTTGGAGAAAGGTCTGCATGGATTTAAGACACTGGGGAGTTTGTCTCTTGAGCCTTTGCTGAAGCAAAGACTTGAGGAAGATCCAATGTCACCTGGAACAGAAGGGATCATCATGCTCTGGAGGGGGTGAGACAGAGCACGCCTTGGGAGGTCAGCATCAGTAAACCACTTGATTACCTGCAGAAACTGTAGGTGAACCTCCTCCAGCTTTGGTGAGGGAGATGAGGGAAGGCAGATGCTTTTTTGTCCAGTACACGAAGGAGCAAGGCACAGGTCAGAGTCCCACAGGGCATCTGGGGGCTTGAGTGTGGCTCGCTGAGTGTGTTTGTTCTGAGATGAGAGTTACTTCTTGTTGCACAACCACCTGCATGTTACCCGCTGTGAAAGGCTGTTGTTTCTGGGTGAGGTGTTCCACGCTAGTCTGAGGGATCGTGGTCATCCAGTCTAGTTCGGAAAACTGGGGGTGGTAGGAAGGTGGTGAAGGGAACCGGGCTAAGATGCTTTTTCAGAGGAGGCTGCTTGACCCAGTTCAACTGTGACTTCCTGATGTCTACCAGTAGACAGAGCTCTGAGATAAAATCCAGTTCTTCTTGACAGCATCAGGAGGACCTTTTGACTCCAAAATACCCCATTTGAATTAAGTGTCAGTGTGATTGAACTTCCTGTTTTGCTGAAAGTCCTTTGACTGTTGAAGTGCACAAATTCTTCTGCTTCTCTGGAGCAAAGCAGTGGGAAAGCGGGAGTTAACATTTAATTCTCTTCAGTGTGATGGAGCTGACAGACCTGCCTGCTGTTCCCTGTGGTTCAGAGGAGACCCACCTCCTCCAGACTGCAGGGCTCAGCATGCCCAGGGGTTGTCAGGGGAACGAATTTATACCAGATAACACTGTTAACTCATTTAGCGGGAGCTTCTTAGGTGTCTGTTTGTGAGTGTTTTGGGCTGAGTTAATTAAGGGCGATGTTAGCTCATGGGTAAACAGAGTAATTGAAGGTGGGAGAAGCGTGTGTTTGCGGGCAGGAGTGGGTACACATTGACCAACCCTTTGCGTCTGTGGTTCTGCTCCACACTTTGGTGACTGTAATGTTTCAGATTACAGAATCACAGAATCATCCGGCCGGAAGAGACCTCAAAGATCATCGAGTCCAACCGCTGCCCCTACACTGCCAGGGTCCCTACACCATGTCCCTCAACACCAGATCCACACGATTTTTAAACACTTCCAGGGATGGGGACTCCACCACCTCCCTAGGCAACCCGTTCCAATGCTTAATAACTCTCTCTGTAAAGAAATTTTTCCTGATATCCAACCTAAACCTCCCCTGGCGCAACTTGAGGCCGTTCCCCCTCGTCCTGTCATTCTCAATATAGGAGAAGAGATTGACCCCCATCTCCCTACAACTTCCCTTAAGATAATTATAAAGAGCAATAAGGTCCCCCCTAAGCCTCCTCTTCTCCAGACTGAACAGTCCCAGCTCCTTCAGCCGCTCCTCATAGGACAAGTTCTCCAGATTCAGGAGTTGTACCATTTTGTGCCAATTCAGGCCTCTTACTAGGACTGGTAAATAGCACTGAGTAAAAAGAAAAAAAATAATTTAGTGTCCGAGAACTTGATTGGTGGGTTATGAGGTCTCACTTTTCCCAGGGAAGTGATCTCCCCTGTTGCAATTCAGGTAGAGCTTTGGAGCAATGACCCTCTAATGACTTTTCAAAGCCTGAGAGGAAGAGGAGGCAAAGTTTCTGTATATCCTGCAATGTCCATTTTTGCTGTAGTGAAATAAGACTTTAAGCAGCTTCTTACTGGGCTGGAATCAGTGCGAATTAATGAAAGTTAATTTCTAGAAGTTAATTCATTTCTAGAATGAATGAAAAATTAATTTTCTAGAGCAGCTGCTCTGGTGCTAGGAAAGAATTAGAGCATTTGTCACCAAAGAACCCGACCCTCACAACACTGTTATTGTTTGCCTCTGCTAAGAGGCTGGGTAGGTGTGAGGGTGATTGAGCTGTGTGAGGAGATCTGAACGGAGCTGTGACACTGCGCGTTTCTCACGTGCAGCTGTGTGCACCCAGCGAGCATCGATGCCTTTGCACACCTACCCCTGCGTAAAGCTGAATGAAGTGCGAGTGGATAACGCCCTATTTCAGCATGCAAAGTAAATTCAAACTTTGAGCCCTACCAGCAAGATACACCCGGCAACACGTGTGTAGAGAGACTATGTGACTGCTAGAAACGCATTTCTCCTGCCCCACCCCGGCTCCCTTTGATCCTCTGGCGTTCCCCGGCTCTCCTGTTGCTTTGGCACTGTAAATCCTTAGCCTGACTCTCTTTTTGCATCGTGCTCATGCCTTACTGGTATAGTGCTGGTGGAAACTATCTTCCTTTTAGGCCTGACTGCTGTGGCTTCTTCTGTTGAGTTTGTTTCTTCTCTATCTCAGAAGCAGCCTCCAGCAATCACCTCTGCTGGAACCTCTCCAGACTGGAATTAGGTTAGCGGGACACTTACCCTTGCGCATCCCTTGTCTTGCAGGGGGAGGGTGGGAGGGGGGGTGTATAGCTGACGTCGGTAAACACAAGCAGCTCCCTACCTTGACCATCTGCTAACATCCGTAGCGTTTCGAGAAGTTTGAACTGCGCAGGAGGCGCCTCTGACCTCAGGAGTGCCTGGATCCGTCCTGCCACACCTTCCTTGTTAACAACTGGAAAATGGAAAAAAGACCTTGCTGTGAAGCTCAGTAACTACACGAGCATCGGACAGTGGGGGCGTGACATAGTTGTTGTTCTGAATTTTTATGCTCTGTCATAAGCTTAGCAAAAGGTCCAGCTTCTCAGAGCTCTCAGTCAGGACCCACCCAACTGTTTAGGCTTCTCTCTCATGCTAAAAACTTCCTAGGAACTGCTGTTACGGGGTTTTTTTTTTTTTT
>NW_010387941.1:20935-28652 GCF_000710305.1 Buceros rhinoceros silvestris | reverse complement strand
GTCGGGACCCCCCCAACTGTTTTGGCTTCTCTCTCCTGCTAAAAACTTCCTAGGAACTGCTGTTACGGGGTTTTTTTTTTTTTTTTTTTGGTTACTTTTGATCTCAGCCTTTCCTGGAGTGAAGTACATAAGAGAGCATTGTTGTTTCCCCCTTTTTGTGGTTGTAGCAGACCGTCCGTCCTCTCAAACGAGTGGCCGCTCATCTTAGTGGAAAAGGGGAGTGGTGCTGAGAATGAATTTTCCTGTTGTATTGGAGCTGCCTGATCCCCTGTGGTTCCTGCCTTTGTTTCTGTGCTTTCCTCTCCTAATGCTGTGTCTTTGCTCCAGGCATTAGTGCAGTAATCCCTGGTAATAATCAGAATCCCCTCTGGAAAGAGTCCTAATGCTGCTTAACAGTGCTACCAAAAGCTGCGTCCACAGCGATTTCCTTCCCATCCTCTGCACGCCTTGTTTGTTGAGGCGGGGGGGGATGACAGGACAGTGAAATTAGGGAGATAAACCATCCTATCCCTTCCTCCTCCTCCTCTTGGGAAAATGGAGAAGCAGATGCTGTTAAGTGACTTGCTGTCAGTGTCCTTGTTTTCAGTGGCACCGGCTGACTCCACTCACTAGAGCATAATGACTTCTGTAAAAACCTTGGCTGTAAACCCCAGCTCTCTTCTAAGAGCAGTGCTTGAATCAAGATCTCCCCTGTGCCCAATTGCAAGTGTCAGCCCATATTTAATTCATTTTTATTTTACGACTTATTTGGATTTCAGTAGCGCTTATCCTGAGCTGAGGATCGCTCAGTTCCCTCTGCTCTGCCAGCGAGCAGGAGCACGAGAAGCCGGGAGGGGGCCTGGCCAGGGATGCTGACCTGAACTAGCCAAAGGGATATTCCATACCAAGGGGTATTGCATACCACAGGATGTCATGCCCAGTATGTAAACTGGGGGGAGCTGGCCAGGAAGGCTGATGGCTGCTGAGCATCAGTCAACAGGGGGGTGAGCCATCACGCTGTGCATCACTTGTCCTTCTTGGGTTTCATGTGTTTCTCTTTTCTTTGTATTCCTTTTCATTAATATTATTGTATTTTATTGCTGTTGTTGTTATGTTGTTACATATGCACGTTGGTGTTGTGCCCTTCTCTGGGGTACTGCACAGCGGTGCAGGGGCCGCATGGTGGGGTGCTGTACTGGTAGCTGTATGTTTTCTAGCAAAACATTTTTGGCCTGAATTGCACTTTTGCATGGAAACAGTAAATTGGGGATGGGAAACAGCAGTGTTTTTTGATCACAAGAGTGAAAATGTAGGCTGAAACTGTAGGGTTGAAGGGACCTTCAAAGCTCACCCAGCCCAAGCCCTTGCAGGGAGGAGGGACATCTGCAACCAGGGCAGGGTGCTCAGAGCCCCAAGGGCCAACCTGACCTGGGATGGTGCCAGCGATGGGGCTTTTTCCCACCTCTTGGGGCAACCTGGGCCAGGCTCTCACCACCTTCAGCTTTTAAAATTTCTTCCTTGTCTAGTCTAAAACCCCCTCTTTTAGTTTAAACCCATCACCCCTTGTCCTGTTGCTACAGGTGCTACTGAAAAGATTGTCCCCCTCTTTCTAACCTTTAAGTGTTACGGTTTTTAAGTGTTACAAAGGCCGAATTTGCAATGAACATCGGCTTTATAGAAGAGGGGCAGATGTATGCAATCCCTGCCAGCTGTGAGGTGATAGCTCCACCCCATGCTCTAAGCATATAAACCCTGTTCTGCATTTTTGTCTTGAACGACTGTGTGCCATTAATAGGAAACCATTTCAGCAGCCGGCAGTGCGATCACTCGGTTATATTTAGACCCTCTATGTAGATGAGAAGTCCTGATGAATTATTCAAATCTGTATCTCTGCAGGGGGAAAAGTGGTCAGTTGCCCCTCAAAATACAAGGGACTGGAACTGGTGACCTGGACAGAGCTGGACAGATCTCCATTAAACAACCCATCTTCACAAGGAATCACCATAAGTCAATTGTCTTCAACCTCTGTACCTGGTATAGTGAGGTTTCGGAGTGCGCTGAGTGCAGCGTGTTGGACAGAGACAGCCCCGCTCTCTGCGTGTTTCTCCAGAAGATCCAGAAGCTGATGTATGACCCCCAGCTGCAGCATTCGTGTGCAGTTGCCATCTGAAGAAAGAGGCAAACCCAACCAGGTGTGAGAGAGAAACACAGCGATAGAAATTCACCACGCAGCTGGAGGTCTTGGGGAGCCTGTGCCTTTCCTGTCCCGAGGAGATGGAGACTGTAGCTTTTGCATTGTGTTTTACAACCTCCAGCTCTCTGGAGGTAAGCGGGCACCAGCCACCGGTCAACTGATGTGAGACACTCTCTAATAGAGCTGAGCTGGAGAGCTCTGTCTAGGGACAGTCCCTGTCCCATTCACTGTCCCCTCCTCCCATCAGTGTCTTCCATGATACTGCTGTGTTTTCCACTATATATGGGGTAGAATACTGGCAGCACTTTCCAGTTCTCCACAGGATAGTTTTCATACTCCAGTTTTGCTGTCGGACTGGTTTAAGAGGCTGTTACCCGGCAGTGGTGAGTCTGGTTGCTAGGTCTGTACTGCCGTGTATTCAGTCAAATAATTTGTCATTAACCATCAGAGAATCAGGCCGAGGATTTTCCTACCTGTTTGGAGAAACCCACTTTCTGAAATGAGAAGTCTAAGCATGCAACACTCAGGTGGAGCATCGTCAGTATCAGAGAGAGCTGTTTAGTGCTGGTGGAAGAGCAGATCTGTGCATTCCAGGAGCTGCTGTCTGGCCCAGCACGTGCCCTGCAGCACTTTGTCAGCACGTTTTGTGTGTCTCCCTCTCTCTTGGAGAACTTGCTCTGCAGACTGACAGCCCGTTTGTTGTCAGAAGTTGCTTAGCTCACTCTGATAGGATATGAGAAAGTGCCCTCCTGAAGAGCAGAAGGAAGCCCTCCATACTATGGTCTGCATCCTTCCTGAAGGAAGTGCTCTGCAGATGCCATTTGGCAAATACTTTTCTGTATTTTCTTTATTATTATACCCCAGGAGAAGTGTATTCCTGATGGCAGTTGTCATCTCCCTACTGCTGTGCTCTTGCTGTGGGAATGCTGCTGGTTAAAATGGGGCAGAAGTGTGAGCGCTGGATGGGAAGACCACCTCTTCACCTGGGGTAGCCAGTTATCCACGATATTATACATGTGTTAAATAAGAGTAATGTAAAATGCTCTTAAAGTCTAAATGGGTATTTTCATGACAGAACTGCCAGTCTGCCAAGTAGTTTGAATTCTGCCCATGCAGAAAGCCTCCGATCCCAGTTTAAGCAGACGTTTGCTGAAGCTGGTGGTTCTGCCCATGATTCCTCAGTTGTTCTTTTGCCTGGTTCTAATCTTTGGAGATCACAGGGTATGAAGAAAACTGCCCAGTCCTCTTTAGGAGCAGGTTCTCTAGGAATAGACCATGTCTTTTGCACTGACAAAATTCTACAGACAAAATACTATGAGCTTCGTTTTGACTAACCTTAATTGAACTTAATTTCTTTCCTCCCCCCACCTTTCAACCAACAAATGGCAGAGCAGTTGTTTCTCTGGAGGAAGGTGCGACTAGGCAGAACACATTAGTGGTTGCCTTACTTTCATTGCCAGAGCTCCAAATTGGTTCTCTCTCCTGTGGATTTTTTGCTTGGATGGCAGCAGAACCTTCAATTTAATGGCTCGTAGTTGAAGTCTGATAGGAACGGCCATTTCCAGAGTGGCAGAAGCTGTCTCTTGACTTTTCCCTGCCTCAGAAGTCATTTGGTGCTGCAATCAGATTTCCAGAGGAATTTTTTTCTTGGATTAAAGACTGTGCACACATCAGTGGCCCATACTGGGGCCTCAGAGGGATTATTCATCACTTTCTTCCACATGAAACATTTAGCGGGGCTGTGGGGGTAAATTCCAGAGAGCCAGTCTAATGGCACCGAGGGGGTTGCTGTGGCCTTTGTAGAACCATGATGCACAACGGCTGGTCCAGAGCAAGATGTAAGACAAGGAGGAAAGGGCGGCTGGAACGGGTGCGGGGGCAGGTGGAGGGATGGGCATGTGGTTGCTTGCTTTAAAAATACCTACAGATGAGGCTGGCTGCCTGAACGGTCTTAGATGTGAGGGGCTTTTCTGATAATCAAGCACATATTACTGCAGAAATTCGAGCAGCTCTTTTTTGTGAATTGGGTGTGAAGCCGGTGCAGTAGCTGTCAGTCAGAAAGGGCAGAAGACGTGGAAGGGTACCTTCTGCTGACAGATTCGGCACAGCATGCCATCAGGAGGCTCTTTCAGAGTCTCTCTCCTTCTCTCTGCATAGTATTGAGGCTCATTGCTTTCTATAATAGGAAAGTGTGAAGATGAAGCAGCTCAGCTTGAGATTTCTTTTTTCCCCTTGAAGTGTCTGAGTAACCCTCCCTTCCTAAGAGTAACTGAAAGCCTAAAACATCAATAGCTGTGTGTTATTTTTGTCTTTCTAACAAGTGTGTTCTCCATGAAACATTTCCAGAGTCTCACCTCTAATTATGTGGGATTTAGGCAAAAAAAAAAGTTGAAAGTTTGCATAACTGATGACTCCCTTTTTCACAGTCCTGTCCCTCCAATGTACTGAAGTACAATGTCATTAGCATCTGTAATTAAAGGTATGCAGGTCTCCAGTCTGCAGGAAAGCGCGAGTGTGGTGTTTCAGAGGGGGGATCAATGACACCTGACAGCGTTGCTCTCCTCTCCACTCACAGAGAGTGGCTTCTCTCCTCTGAGGTGGAGAAAACCCACCCTGATCGCGTGGTGTAAAATCAGCGGTAGCTGTTGCTCCTGGCTCTGTAGCTGAATGTGTGTGGATGTGATGCAAGTAGCAACGTCTGGGAGGTGATGCCACATCCCTTAGTGAAAAAATTCTGCGTGTGCTTATTTGTGGCGTGATAGAGAGAACGTCTCATGTCTGTCTAGAGCTAGACCCAAGGTGAATTGTTCAGTCTGTCTTTGGGGAGGTTGGAATCGATGCTGACTTAAAGATTGTTGCCATCATTAATAATTTAAAGCCTTTAAATTGTGGTTTGCTTTGGCATTGGGAGTTTTGGGGTGCAGCACAAGTGCCAGTTCTTGATGTTTTATTCTTTAATCTGTATTGCCCACTGTACAACATAGCAGGGCCACCTCACCCAAGTTGCTGTTAAGTCTTTAGCCTTATTGTGTTGCTCCTGAAATCAGCTTAAAGACTTAGTGAAAAATCTGGGTCAGCGATTTGTGTAGTCTGTTCCTAACAGATAGGTGCAGAACTTGGACTGCAAGAAGGTTCTTCCATTTCATCTGTTAATCCAAATGGTCAAAGTATGTTCAGAGATTTGGAATGTGACTGAGGAAACACAAGTGGTTCAATACCGTGTGATCTTAACCTGACGATTAACTTTCTATTGAAAACTGGCTCTTGGGCTGGCTTTGACAGTGAAGCAACAGTGGTAGGTGGCTTGGGGCGTGGTGTTTATGTGCTGGAAGGGAAGTGTGGCGAAGTGAGCACTAGGCTCCGATAAAAAGTGAGAGTGTGGTATCTGAGAAGAATTGCTCTAAGGATTCCAAAACAGGTTGCAGATGTGTCCCTGTTAAGGAAAGGAAAGCAACAGAGCAGATGGCAACTCCTCTGCTCAAGGGGCTTTTCAGTGTTGTTCCTTCAGTACTACCTGGACTGTCAGTATTCCCTTCTTTACCTCCGAGAAGCAGAGAGGCAATGAGATCTGATGCAGCCTTCACAATGCATGTGTCTTCAGCTCGCGAGCTACCCTGGAGTCGCAGCAGGATCTCAGACAGCACCTCTTGCACGCCTGCCTCCATGAACTGCACTTTGAGAGCATCTGCAGAGATCACAGGAAACGCACACTGAAAGCTGCCGGGGTCTTTGAAATGATGCAAACTAAGAAGCTAAGTCTTGTGCTTTAGCTAATCCTTTGTCAGGTGCAGTCACCGTTTTGGTTTCGTTTGGAACAGGCATTCTGGTGCTAGGGTGGCATCAGGGCACAATGAGCAAAGCTTCTGCATTGACCTGGGACACTCCTTGTATTGCCAGGCATGAGTTTGCATTGACCTGGGACACTCCTTGTATTGCCAGGCATGAGTTTCCATTTCTTTCGAATCTCTATTTGGTATCTAGATAGTTCTAGTAAGTTGTTGGTGCTTGTTAGACCACTGCTTAGAGTAGACATCTGATGAGATATTTGGTTGTCTGTTTTTTACAAGCTGTCTCTGCTTTCCCTTTATGCACCATGGGGAACATGAGTTTGAATCTACTGTCTTAGAGGTCCAGTAAAAGAGAGGGGAGTGCTACTCTCTTCCTCCTTTCTTTGTTCCCTCAATTATTAAGCTTCAAAGTCTTGCTCAGTCCAAGATTTCAAATGTTCTCATGACTTATTTCCACTGGAGGGATTACTGGTTCCTTTAGCAGGTTCCCATAGTGGACTCAGGACCCAGCATGTAAGGGAAATGCCAGTTCCCTGTCTTCCTTTGTTCCCCCAAGCCAAAAGGAGCCTTACCGTTTTGTGCAAGTGCCTGCAGGACCTCAAACACCATTTCTAACCTCTCGTGGTTCTTTGCTCTTCTCAGTTGTTTCACCAGCTGTTCAGCAACCTTTGTCTTGCTTAGAGCTTCCTTGGCTGTATCTGTGTATATGGATATATATCAGGATTTTGAATAGTTTTTTTAATCTGATTAAATGTTGTAATCATATTTCCCTATAATCTGAAGTGATTAGACACCCCTTTGTTTTTGAATGCACTTTCTGTTTTTATAGACGCTTCTGTGTCTTTGGACAGTGCTGAGAGAGCAAAACTCTACTCCATCCCTTCTCCCACCCACTTCTCTCTTTAACACTATTTCTGTGTCATTCCTGTAGCTATGACCTTATAACAGCTGTCAAACTAATCCTGCCTTAATTCCACTGACTCTTAAAAATCCACCTGTAGTCTCATTATTTAATCTATCAAATTGGCACACACTGCTTTGCTGTAGTATTGTATTTTCTGCCTCAGTGAGATTGTTTTAGTCTTGCTGGGATCCTAAAACTCTACAAGATCATTTTTTAAAAAAAAAAAAAATTATGCTGTCTGACATAGGACACATTTGAATGGAATATAGAAGAGACCTGTAGAGGACAAATGTCTCTAGAGGATGATGTGGCAGTGTGGAACCAGACCCTCTTCCCTGCCTCTTCCCCCTAAATGCAGGAAGCAGGAGATCAAGTTGTAGTCAGACCATTCACAAAGCGTGGTCATTTTCTGCTTGGTCTTTTTTATTCCATCGCTACTTGTAACTTGTGTAAGGCAGAGCAAATGTGTTTTAAATCAGTGAAGAAGCCTTTGGTTTGAAAATCATGTAAATGAAAAGGGAAGCTGTTTCATTAAGGTATAGAAACTTAAATGGATATTATTATTTTTAATAAATGAGTATTTAATGTGCCATATCCAAAGCAGCTGAAACTGTCAATTTGCCACATGAAGTTATGCCCTCTGTACTTTGTTCTGGGCCAAAAGCTGCCTGTTTAAATCTGAACGGTTTTAAGACAGGAAACAGTAGTTTCTTCTCCAGTAGAGATACTGTGACAGCTCCCTGACTAGGTACCTGTTGGTTTAAAAAGCAAAACTCAAACAAAAAAAACCCCCCACCCTGAAACCAACAAAACTAAAAAACCCAATCTCCCCACATAGCCCAACAAAAACTT
>NW_010387941.1:15508-20802 GCF_000710305.1 Buceros rhinoceros silvestris | reverse complement strand
CCCCCCCCGCCCAAAAAAGAAAAAAGAACCCAGCCAAAGAAAACAAACTCCACAAGCCCGTGGATGTTCCATGTGTATGCGGAGAGGCAGTAACAGCGTGAAGATGATGTTCTGCTCCAAGACACAAAAGCATTTACTTACCAAGGTCTGCAAGGTTGTATAAGGCCAGTAGATCAACGTGGACAAGTGGTTCGCTCTCTGCGTAATCGGTTAATATCCGGACTAGGGATGTGATTACTCCTACCCTCACCAGCTCTTCCTGAAGGTCCCCTGGGCACAGTAAGCATAGAAATTAGAGGTGATTAAAATAGGGACCAGTTAAAGTGGTTAAAGAGGTCCGACTGGGATGCTTTGCAGCAAGGGAGTCTGATTCTTTCTTGCACCGTTAGAATTTGTACAGCTTTTGTGCTGTGGATTCAGGCTAGTGCAGATGTGTAGGAAACACGGGTTCAGGATGGAGTTTTGCTAAACCCCCGACCCTGCTTTGGCTTGAGGAATTCAGCCTCTGTAAAAATAGATAAGGGCAATTGCATGAGCAGTCTGACAAAGATGGGTCACCTTGCAGTCAAGAATCCAGAGGTCAGGAGGTCCCTGGGCCACATTCAGCCTGGTGCCTGTGAGCTTCCTGAAGTGTCTGTGTAGGTGGAGGCTGAAGTGCATGGAGCACTCAGTTCTCATAAAATTAAGATGCCGTACAAAACGATGCCTTACAGCCAGGGAAAACAGGCTTTTCGCAAGTCGGTACTTACGGTTACCGTAACAGATGCGGCCAATAGCCCTCCCGGCATGGAGCAGCAGTTCTTGGTCTGTGCTCTCCAGCAAAGGTACCAAAGCTGGAACCAAATCTGCTTCAATACATGGTGTCTTCATTTCCTCTGTGTGGGAAAAGGAGGAGGGACTTGTGGGGTTTTGCCACGTGGAAATACAACAATTGCAATTGCAAGGCCAGTAGCTGATGGCCAGGAAGCAGAACTGGGGTGGCACCCCCAGCTGATGGGCTGCGGTGTGCCGTGCCGTAGCACTTCAGTATGGCATACCATCCTTGGCCATCTCTGCCAGCACCTGGGCCGCTCTCGCTGCGCATCGCGGGTGGTCGGTCAGGACTTTTGCCAGAGTTGGGAAGATGCCACTCTCTCTGAGCAGGGTGAAGGATCTCTGCTCTGCAATGACAAGAGGGTAAGCAATACCTGCAGGGGGGTTGTGGCTGCCCTGTTTACCTGGCCCTTTGTTTCCTGGTGTTCGGAGTTGATACCCGTGAGATCCAAGGTTCCGAGGTAACAAGGTGGGTACTTAAAGGCTGTCTCAAGTCTAAATATCCTGAATGGCAGCAAGTGCAGCTCCAGCTGATGATCTTGCTGCACGCTGCATTGAAGCCCAGGTGGCAGAGCAGAGAGGAAAGCAGTTTCATCTTCCCTGACTATAAAAGGAGGCTTGTGTAAGGCATGGGAAGTCAGGGATTAAGATTCTATTCCTGAGGTACAGCCTAGCAATTAATTTTGCAGGTAGGCACATCTTTCATTAGACTAGCAATTAGAAAAGTCAGTTCCCTTAGCCTTTCTTCATCAACAGTATGGCTAATTGTCCTGTGAGGTAGTAAATCACCATCTGACAGGAGAGTCAAATAAATGCAGGTGGATGGTGTTTGGGGAGAATGTGCAGAGACATCAAAAACTTTCTTGCAGGGAGACCAGGAACTGCTTTTTAAGTTCCCGACCTTGTAGGGTCCCCTAGTTTAATCTTAGGAGTTTGTAGTAAATAGAACAGGAAATCTAGTATTTATGAGGTGTTTTAGTGACCAGTAGCTCTATCTGGTCCTAAGTAGTTTGTCAGTTTACAGAGAGAAAGGCAAACAGCAGAAAGGGCTGAGGACAGGGACAGTTCCAGCAGCCACCACTTGTTGTGATACAGATGATCCCAACAGACTAAACCCTCCAGTGAACGCTTTTGGGTTGTGCAGACAGTTAAACAGTGATCCGCAGTGATACTTAGCTATCTTCAGTGAGAGCCAGGAGAATCCCGTTCAGACTTTCAAGGATTTTATCTTCAGCTTCTGTGCCATCTCCACAGAGCCTGAGGTGCTGCAGGTGCTGACTCAGGATTTCTAAAGAGAGTGGGATAGAAAACCTTGGTGAGTCAGTGTGGGCAATACCGGAGTTCTTCCTGGTAGTTCTTTCCAGTGACAGTGGCTGATCATCTCCTGGAAGGTCCAGATCTACATATACTCGTTAAGTAACTCGTTTAATCCAAGAATGTGAGTGCCCAGCCTTGGTCTGCTTCTCTGACGGCACATACCTCTTGAGCTGACCTAAGCATGCAGAGAGGAATTAATTCTATTTGGAAAAAGAAATTAACTTGTAGCTGTGGCAGAGCTGGAGGGGGAGAGAGGAGTAATGAGAGAACCCGAATCCAGGCTGTCCTTTCTAGATACCTCTTCACCATGCAGAGAGCACTCGCAGTTCAGCTGAATATTTGGGCATTACATGATCTGCTGAATGTTCTGGTATCTGCTCTGGCAGGAGCCGGTAGCAGGCGCTGAGAACACCAGAATGAAACAGATATGGCAACACACTTTATCCCTTAGTTTCTGGCATCTTTGGCCTTGAGAAATAGTCCTAGTATTTACCTCGGTGTAGTTAATGCAGCTTGATGGGCTGTTATTCCAGAGGTTTGTTTAATTACCCATTTAACATAGTTCATGCTTTTATCCCCACAGCACACTGTGATATCAAGTTCCCCAGTTTCACTGTTGTAAGAGGAAGATACTTCCCTTCATTTTAAAATATCTTCCCAAAAGCTCAAAGCGAACAGCCTTGGAATCTCCATAGTAAGAGGAAGGCATGATCCTTCACTGTTTGCCCTTCCCATGCTTGTCATGGTTAGAGGGATTGTTGTTGCATCCCTCCCCTGTCATTCTTCTGCCCATTCATTTAATGTTCCCTCTCCAGAAGCTTTGGTAACTTATCTCAATCTTTTCCCAGTTCACTTTTTTTTTTTTTCAGTGAAGAGCTAGTATTCAAAAATGTTTTCAGGATACAGGTAGACTAGGTGTCAGACAGAATGTAAAGTGTTTTGTTTTCCACTCCTAATCCTTTCTCTGTTTGAGAACGTGCTTTGTGCAGCCGTTCAAAACATGTTTTGCACATGACTTGATCTCTTCTGGGCAGAGGGAGTTAGTTCAGACCCCACCCTTACCCACAACTGGGCCATCTCTTTCCTGGGTACGTTGTTCTGCATTTGCAGACCCTGACCTCCGTGTTCCCTTTATCCCAGGCTGTACAGGCTGGTAAGATTTTTTCTGCAGTCAGTTTGAATTGAGTTCTCCAAATAATCTGAAGACTTTGCCAGGTGTTCTGCTGTTTCTAGGTTGGTTTTGAGTATCTGGAATGGCACAGGGTCTGGCAAAGGTACCCTCTAATAGCTGTGGCTCTCTGCTGTGAAAGCAGTCGTTTTTCTGCCCTTCAGGCTCCACCAGATAACCTCCTCAGCTTAGACGATAACCCTTATTGGGAGGTTTGTAGGAATCGAAGTGCATTAACAGGATCTCCTCTATTTGCCTTCTTGCCCGCTCCTTCAAAAAGTCAAGAGAGAGGTTGAGCAGTTCTCGCCTCTTCAGAACTCATGTCGACTCTCCTCTTTATCGTAGCTGTGTTTGTTTGGTAATTCTGTGCTGTCCTTTAATCCTGCTGTTTTCCTGCACTGAGGTCGGATTGCTGTAACTCCCCGCAGCCCTTGCAGCTGTGTCTGTGAACTCGGGCCGCTCTTACCGCTTTCCACCCGGCTAATCCCGTCGTCGATGTAAATGGCATTCTGCATGTCACAGTTAATGACTCGACGATTTGTTCTCCAGTGCCTTATAAACTCTGGGGAATAACATCCAGTCCTGACAACTGGGTACCATTTACTTTATTGATGGGTTCTAAATCTTCTGCCCTTTCAGTCTGGAAGTTCCTCGAGCTGCTTCCTGCAAACTGAGATGACCTGAAGCGGTTGAAAGTAATGTAAGAAATAATGCTGGGAGACTGATGGCTGAAGTAGTTAACTGGCAGCAGAATATGATGTAAGTTGGTACCCAGACTAGTAAAGCAGCATTTCTCCTTCACGAACTATTTCGTTGAAAAAGACAAGTCACAATCTTGGCCTAGAAACTTTTTAGCCAAAGATTAATAATTCATCATTTATTTTTGTTGTTTGGATTCACTATTTAGGCCTTCCTTAATGTGTCCATTAGTTAATGTGAGATTTTTTTTAATTAGAATGTGTAAATTTATGGCATGCTGGAATTTCAGAGGAGCTAGCAGAGTCTTGAGCTGTTTTCTAGAGAGGAAGAATTACAGGGAGGGGAAGGAGAACATGATTAAAGGCTGTTATTGTCCTTGGAGAAGAAAAACTATTTGGCTTATAAAATTATAAGCAGTTAATTAAAAACTTGTGTTTTAAACAAGATGCCATCTTTAGAAAAATGGCTGGATTCCTTGGGTTAAAAATCTATATGGGGAAACTGCAGTATTTTCTATTTGGAGGAAGAATCAGAGGCTGCGTGTATTGATGTCTCTTGGAAAGGAGTTGGAAGTAACTTTTGTGGCCTCTTCAAAATCATGTGCTAAGGGCAAAAAGGCATAAAATTGATAGGAGATCAATGTGGGTTTTTAAAAGATAGATTACTTTGGATTTGCTTCCTTTTTTTATTAATGAAAACAGGCTGAAAACTCCTGGAATGTAGATGTGCAAAGAGGATGATTTCCTCTGACCTGCTTTGAAAACTTAATGTTAATCACTGCTTTCCATTTCTGTCCAGTTCTCCTGCCACAATGTGCTGGATGAATGATTTTGTATGAATGAAGTACAATTAGAATGCGATTTTTCTTACCAAAAAAATAAAAACCACCTGAACAAGCTGACTGTTGGATCAGCTCTGATCTTAAACTGGATCTAGTGGGATCTCTGGAGTTGAAGGAGGTTGTTTTACAAAGAGGAGGGGACATTGCTGGTCACTCTTTAGGTTGGAGCAGTGGTAGTTAGAAATCCAGGTGTTTTGTTATTTCCTCAGGGAACAGATCAGTAGAATAACACCGTGTGCATGGTGCCTTGTAAAAATATCCCTAAAATCGGTCAGAAGATGGTCCGTCTGTTTTGTGGAAAACTCCGTGGTGGTGATGTTTGGTTTCATCTCGTGCCAGAACAGACTGTCGCCGTGGTGGAACGCCAGGCAATGCAGAATGGTTGGTTCCAGGTTTTTTTGGCAGCCTGGCCAGCTGGTGGGCAGGCTGGGGAGAAGCCAGCCAGGCTGGGCGTCT
>NW_010387941.1:9764-15429 GCF_000710305.1 Buceros rhinoceros silvestris | reverse complement strand
CAGGTGGGGAGGAAGCCAGCCAGGCTGGCCGACTGCTCGGGTGGCGCGGAGGGCTGCCCACTGCCTTCTGAGGAGGGCTTAGCAGAACAAACATGGTTTCAAGGAATAGTTTTCCGTTCTCTTGAATCAGCGTTTTTGTCAGAATATTGTTCATCAGCTTTAGCAATTCTCTGCAGAAGTGGGGAAAATGGGCTGGGGCTCAGGTCTGGAAAGCTCTGGTTTTACTTCCTCACTGATTACCTGCAGGGTCTGAATTTGAAAATCGTTTGAGATGGAAGTATGAAAGGCTTTTTTCCTGAGCTGAAGGGCTGGGTTATTAACTCACACACAGATTTGTGCAAAAGCTACCGAGTAGAGGTGCAGGAACCAGGCTTGTGCTGTTGGAGTTGGGTTTTGATCATCCTAATCAGAACAGAAGCACTAATGCAGAAAAGGTGCTGCTCCACCACAATTTCATCTGGCTTCTGCAGTGAGGAGAGAGCCACGCGGTGCAAGCTCTGCGGGTCCCTTGCACCAGTGTTGTCAATTCCCAGCACAAGTTTGACCTATGGAGTCCTTGGGATATGAGAAAGGGGGAATCCCACAAGTCTCTATTTCCCAGTGACTGGTTATGCCCCCCCCAAACCAGCAGTGCCTCATCTGTTCTTTTTTCTTCTGTATTTTATAGCCTTTCACATGTGTAGGCACTATTTTCTATTTTTTTTCTGGAAGAAATATAGACCCTATCTTGCAATTCCAAGTGCTGCATGTGGTATCATTTATTTCCATTTGAATCCTGAGCAGTGTGAAGTGAGTGTGATCCAATTTGTTTGAGGGCTTGAAACAACTTAATCCAGTTGAATGAATGCCCAGCCTTGTGTGTCTGCTTTGCTGCTGCCTCTTCCTCCAGCCATTCCCCATGCTGAACCTACTCATCTGCCTGTAGGATACTGCAGAAGACTCTTCCGTGTACTTTTATTATTATTCTGAGCTGGAAACGAGTTAACGTGTTTATCCAGAACATAAAAACGTGGTGGTTGTTTACAGCAGAGGTTTGTTTAGCTCCACGTAGCGTCCCTGGTAATGGATGATTGAAGAACGGTAGAAGGCAGCAGTGGGGATCCCTCTCCTGATATCCTTTCTCAACTCTCAGTAATTAACTCCTTAGGGATTTTCTCTGCTGGAATTTTCAGCTTATTTAATGGCACTTAAATCCACAGATGTGTTTATTTTGAACTTGTGTGCAGTTTAGCTTCCAGAGCATAGACTGGTGATGAGCTCCACAGAGTGATTTTTGGACTGAGACAGACAACAACTCACTCTTGTTTTCTCCTGTTGAAATTGTCACCAGGGCAGGGAATGCACGTCTCTGTTAAATGCATCCTGTGCCTCAGCTGAGGGGTAAGAGCCCGTGCTGATAAACTGCTGCAGTTCTGCAGGTCAAGAGGAGCTGGGAGGCATAAGGAAAGTCCAGAAGAAATGAAAATTTCAAACCACAGTACTGGAAAATAGCTGGTGGGTCTGTCTAGCAATTTACTGGTAATGAAAAAAGAAGCGTTGACCTGCATTTGTATTTATGAGGCTGCCTGTAAGCCTCCATTTCCTGGCGGTATTTTTGTCATGCTCTTCCCTGAACTAGCAAAAATAACTGCTGGTCCCCATATGAACTTACGGTGACAAACGTGCCTGCAGGCTTGAGAAGAGGAATTTGTGGTGGGAGGAGGAAGAGGGAGGCTCCAGGTCTCCCTGTCCGCAAATGTGATGTGTTATTCCTTCAGAATGGAACACAAAAAAGGTGTGAACTGGAGCAACAGAGCAGGGCTGGCCGGTATCTGTGTGTGAAGAGCGGGTGAAGCTGGCGAGGTGAAGAGCTGGTGCTCCAGCTGGTGGTGTACTGCAGCTCTGTGGCTGCAGTGGTTTCACTGTAGGCTAGGGCAGCAAAAACTGCTGCCTCTGCCTTTGGCCCTCCCAGGGAAGGGAGGAGAAACTCAATCTGAGGAAAAGTTTCTGAATTTCTCCAGAGGTAAATTATTATATTCCATCCCTAGAAAGGCATGCAGCTGTTTCAGGGCTGGGCTGACTTATGTCCTTTCCGATAGAGCTATCTTATGTCGGCGCGTGAGGTGCAGCGCTGGGGGAGCAGGTCCTCCATCTCTGCAGACTCCCAAACCCACCACAAGGAAATTGGCCCATCAATCAGATCAGCGATTTTTCTGTGTCGCCGTGAAAAGCCACTTAGGGCCGTGTAAAGAGAGATGTTTTGTGTCTTTGTCACAGCACTCAAGGATGATGAGATGGAGGGGAAAGATCATTAGTTGAAAAAGGAGCTGGGGAGAGAATTTAGAACCAATATCCTCAGGATGACAGGGATATAATTATGAACAACTCCTCACCTGCCATTTTTTCACTCTTGTTTCTCTATAAAGTGCTTTAGATTACTCATGTCTGTTCTGTAGCTGTAAAGAATTCACAATGAAAGTGTGTTTTAAGGATTCCTTCGAGGTTTTTCAACTTTCTCTGCATGGAAGTTACTTGACAAAAAATGTCTGTGTACAAAAAATTAATTCAGCTTTGTGGACACACTGGCTTTACTAAAATTAGAAAAGGGGGAAGAAACATTTGAAAACATTTCTGAACGCTCGAGAACAAAAAATGTCTGTGTACAAAAAATTAATTCAGCTTTGTGGACACACTGGCTTTACTAAAATTAGAAAAGGGGGAAGAAACATTTGAAAACATTTCTGAACGCTCGAGATGGCTTTTCTTTTTGGTTTTTTTTTTTTTTTTTTTTTTTTCCCTCTCCAATTCTCCTGGATGCTGTACTGGAACGTCCTTGGTTTAATGAAGCTGAACTGAGCGTGAGGCTCAACCCAGTGTGTACAGCAGCAGGGGACAGATATCTGAGATGTCGTTTGGAACAGCACCCGACCCTGAATTGATTCAGCCCGGGCAGTCCTGTGGGTGTACATAGCCTTGACCTCTCTGGCCCCTGCATCCCTTTTCTGCCCATTTTCAGAATCTGCAAAGGGCTGTATTTTCCCCAGCATTCCTTTCTCCTGGTCTGGACTGTTGGTAAGTATTCCGAGTGTTCATGGCCAGATAGGCGCTGTTCCTAAGCATGCTTTTAAAGTACCTGTTGTCAGGAACTGGGAAATAGAGGGAAGCCTGCTGTGTTGTCCACACAAAGGAGCTTTTGCAGCCTCCCTGGATGGCCCTGCCCCGTTCCAAACTCTTTGGAGCAGTGTTGGGAGCCCGTGGTGCTGGGGCAAGCACCTTGAACACCTCGCTGTTCCAAGAACATGAGGATGTGCCCGGTTTTTGAGGAGGCTGTTGCCGTTTAGCCTGAGCTGCAGGTTGAAAGGATGATGTAAACAGGAATTTAAGCCTGACTGGATCATACTTGATGTTCTCTATTAATTGCAAGGATTTAAGAAAACTTTCTCTAATCCATGTCTAAAATTCCCATAATTGTCATAGATCAGCCAGGGCGGCACAAATACTCTTTTTTTGATGCGGTGTCATGTGTGGCATTACTTTTTTTTTTTCCAAAAAAATGGTCAAATGATGAGATAATGAAAGGAACCACCTAGCAGTAAAGTAGAAAAAAAGAAAGGTACGGAACACAAATGGGTCAGTATCCAGCTGTGGTGTCTGGATACCGAGCATTGATTTCTTAATGCCGTTAGACAGAATTGCTGCACAGGGATGAGGAGCAGTGGAGGGAGGTCACGGTGGTGCTGTGGCTGCAGTATGGGCATCAGCTGGCTCTGAATTACATTTTCACCTGCTTTTTTATCCGTGCCCCACAACCACCGAGAAGTCAAACTTCACTTGAGTAATTATTTAATTGATGAGGAAGGTAATTACTCTAAATGGCTGCTTCGTTGTCATACTCCTCCACTTAGAGACAGATTATTTCACCTTTAAACACGTTGAGTAATACTAAGATTAGTTCTGCTGATGTCACGGGGTCTAATTGTGGCATGCGTTACCATCGTGGGAATGCAGGTGGAAGGCTGAACCCTTTGATCCAGTTACCTGATGCCTTTGAATGATCCGGAGAGTAACGGAAATGAAAATCTCAGAGGAGTATTTTAAACCCTTCCACGTGGGAAGCTGAGGGCTTACGCTCCGGCTTTACCTGGAGCAGGAGTTGAGTCAGACACATATTCAAAGGCTGAAGCACTTAAATGCAGCTCCAGTCTTTTCAGCAGCGCTTGAAAAAGTGGAGTTAGTGAGTAGAAGCGAGTGTGAGCAGCTCTGCTCTGACCTACGTTCTGTCAATAGAGAATGATGAATTTAGTTTCCTTCAAAATACTTTAAATTCGTAAGAACTCGCGATTTCCCCATGCTTTAAATTTGTTTCTCATGATTTGTAGCGTTCTTTAAACAAACCTTAGTTTTTATGTGACTTTAAGTTTGAAGTAGGACACAGAGGAATTTTTGGTCATCTACAGCACTGCATTTGTCCTCGAGCTACTCCTCCGTACTTACATGCTCTAAATTAGTTTTCTATTTCTATCCCGTCCACTTGCAGTGCCTATACGAGAGAAAACGAACCACGCGTTAGAGATGGTATCTCTCTGTAGTTAATGAGAGCGGTACTTACCCATAAGGGCTGCAGCTCTCCAGACTGGGGACAGTCAAGAACAGCTGATGTGCGCTGGGAACCCTTGTCCTTTGCAGCCAGCAAGCTGGGGAAAAGGGGTGGGTGTTCGACAGCTCTTGCGCTGCTGAGCAGCCGGCAGCGTGCCCACTCCCTTCTTCTGCTGCCTCTTTATGTGACCCTGCTCTTCAAATGCATCTAATGCTCCGTAATGACTTAATCCTCTGCCGTTGTCTGTGTTTCCAGTTCTTAGATGTCATTAGTAGCGATGGAAACACAGTCATTGCCATGCCAGGAGAGAACCTTTCAGATCCTCGCAGTAATTTATGTCGAATCTCCCTCTGCTGTCGTTCAGATGAGTGATTATTGTGTCGAAAGGGGGACAGCTGTCCACGAGGGAGCAGATCCCTCGCTGGCCTCTAGGTATGCTGGCCAGGTTTAACAAGTGTTTGGCGCCTCGAAGCTAACTCTAAAGTCTAGCCAGACTATCTCAGTGCCTGAGTCTTACCTGGTGGCTACAATGCACTTGAGAGAGCCTCCTCCAAACTCGGCTGGTTCTGCTTCACGCTCGCCTGTCAAGTTTGTGTGGCTGATACACACAGGAGTGTTCTTTCCGCTGCTGTACAGGTAACATCCAAGCCTGAAGCTGCATCTCTGCCTTGCTGGTTTTGATCAAGTAGAAGGTTTTTTTCAATATTCTCTATTTTTTTTATTATGAAGATTTCTCTATTTTTTTATTATTTAAATAAATTCAAATAAATTTAAAAAATTGCCTATTTTCATTATTATTATTATGAAGTAAACGCTATCTTTCAAGCTATAGTTTCAAAAATGTACTTTGTTGTTGTTGCCTTCTCCAGCCTGCTTTATTGGAGAGTTGAACCCCTTAAGTCAGAGCCAGATACAGGATAGCTGCCAAGGTCGATGCCGCGTTCTGTGTGGGAAGCGTTACCACCCCAGCACTGCTGCCCTGTGGGTTGCAGGAGATGCTGTTTCCCAGGTAATACCATTTAAAGCTGGCTCCAGCGAGCAGACCAAGCGACGCAGCGTGGTGCTGCACCGTGGTGGGAGCGGTGGGCT
>NW_010387941.1:3854-9615 GCF_000710305.1 Buceros rhinoceros silvestris | reverse complement strand
CCCAGTTTGTAGCGTGCTGAAGCTTGGCTGTGCAGTGGAGCTAGAAACACTGAGGTGATTATAATGCTGGAGGGAGTTGAAATTGATGACTCTTAAAGATAAAAAGCGATCTGATAATGAGTTTGGAGCCTGAGGATGCTGTTAAGGAGGTTGGGATGTTTTACTGACTCTGGCTAGATAATTAAAAAGCTGGTCCCTTATGGAGAGGGAGGGTGAGCTGAACGCTGGCGGAATTTTTTTCCTGTTCTAATGGTATATTTTGCAAAGTTGCAAATGAGTTGGAAAATAAAAGTCCTAAGGTAAAGATTGCTGTGTTACATCTGGTAATGGGGAGAACTGCTTCTGCGTGTGTCAGAAAAAATGTTCTGCCGGCACTAGAGAAATCTGTAGTGTGTATGCATGCTAGAGAGCTTAAAAAGGGCCCAAATTGGTCACAGATTAAGCTGCATGTCACAAAATGGGGACACCTCCCTGCCAGTTCAGGGATGGACGTGACAAACTGGTTCTTGACCACTCCTGGGTGTCAAAGGTGCCGCCGGCTAGCGAGGTTAGAGTGCAGACCGAGTCTTACGCCGCATCGCCACGCGCTGTCGGCGCGGGCAGAGGTTGTGACGCGTCTCAAGTGCAGGTATGAGGGGTAAGTGCAGCATTTCCTGGGCAGACATGGCGAACTATGATGCCACAAAAGAGACGGGGTGGGGGGGTTGGGATGAACAGGTGGTGCTGCCTCAGTGTGAGGTGTGCCGGAAGTGTTCAGCCTCCACAGGAGCCAGTGTGGTCTTTTTCGAAGGCAGTGGGAATTTTTTCACAGGAACACTGGATCATGCTCATGGAAATTATTACCATAGAAATTACCATGATTACCATAGAAAATGGTAATAATGAGAAATGTTAACTCCTTTCAGTTGTAAAAGATTGGAAGATAAAAGGGAAACAACATGAGCTATACAGTGAATGGGGGAAGACAAGTAAGAAATCACATTAGATAAACTCCTCTTCGGTGTCATTCATCACTTTGCCGTGGTGAATACTAATGGGAAAACAGGTTCAGGATGCTGCACAAAGCACCGGTGAGCAGCCAGGGATGGAACCCGGTGCCAAATGAGCTGTGATTTCATGTGTAAACTAATCAGTTCCAGAGATTACGGCCAAACAGGACCGTATGGGAACCCGAATTTATCGAAGAGAGCCCAAATGCTCGTGCTGTTCAGATACAATCCTGCGGAGCGGCTGTTAGAGGCGCTGCAGGAGGCTCGCAGCAGCAGTAGGAGCTGATGGGCCCTTGGGGCTGTGTGGACCCACAGCGAGCAGGTTTTGTGCCGGGCAAGTTTACAGTGAAGCTGAAAAAATCAGAAAATGTCCTGTGGGTGACCCGGTGGTGAGAGGACCCAGGGGGATTCCTCAGGTGAGGGAGGCCCAGGCTCAGTGCACCATTTCCAGGTCAGCACTGCTGAGAGGAACAAAATGCTTGGGTCTGAGATGGACCGTGTGCCCCTGCAGCCTCTGAAACAAAGCTTGGTCACCAGGGCCTCTGCCTGGGTAACCTGAGGTGTGCTTGTGCCCCCTCCTCTGGGCAGTCCCAGCAGTGACAGACATGGAGACAATATTTTCTCTGCACATGCAAATGAAAGAATTCCCTTTCGGTAAAAGAAATTACCTAGAATAAATGGAGGGGTGAGGTTTTGTCCTTCCCTAGGTGATGGATTGCTTTAAGCTAATCTCATATTCTGCAGTGTGATGCATCTCTCATCTGAAGAATATTTACTGCTGTAATTTTTTACAGGGTGGAAACGTGATTTATTTGATTGCAGCTTCAAGTAAACTGGCCTCTTTTCAGGAGAGAAGTGGACAGTGGATACCAGTGCTGTTCTGAGCAGTAAAATACCAGAAAAAGACTTACTGGAAAGGACCCGATGCTGGGGAGTATACAGCGCTTCTATTTATGGTCCTGTTTTTCTTCCCTGCCCTTGAATGTGAGTGAAAGGATATTTTAGTCTGATTCACAGGTCTAGTAGAGGCGGTTATTCTGGGAAAATCAAAAGATTTTTAGAAAAGGAACTCTCATCGGTGTACTTGCTCAGCGTGAAATTCCTTTAACTATGATGAAAATAAACCTAACAGAGCAGAAGGGAGAGTGGAGGAGTTACAGCAGAGGGTGAGCTGGTTTGGGGTGGGCAAGTGTACAGCACCGTGCTGCCTGCAGCCTCCTGAGAGGGACTTTGAGAGGAGGATTCATCCAGCACCACCACACATCCCAGTGGCAGGGTCAGTGCCACCTGAACGTCTCCCTTCCATGCTTAGACCCAGCCCAGCCACTCTGCCTGAACAGAATGTTTATTGATGAAGTCTCTGAAATATTTACGCTTTCACGGAACATTGAGTTCAAAACCGCGCTGATAATCTCTAATTATTGCCATCCGTGTTTGACAGCATGTGCAGCACAAAGGGAGAGCTGGATCCGCTTCTTGCAATTAGGACATCCATTGCTCAAGGAGGTTTAACAGCAGGCGTTAGATTCTGCTCTTGGCGCTTTATCTCCGGCGAGCTCACAGGACTCGTATACTCGATTGCAGAACTCGAACAGCACTGCAATAAGTAGTATTAGTGAAACATTCACTATCTTCTACGCTGCTTTTTAATTACCCATTGTTGTATAAATCCTGCCATTCTTTTTCATTTTATAATGGAGATCAGAGGAACTGCTTCACTGCCCAGATTAATTTTTGCTGTCAATTCTTTTCGTAGTCCTCTTGAGTATTTGAGGCTTTGCTTCCTGTAATCTTCGTTAATAGATGGGGTTCATAGACTGGCTCTCCTTCAGTTGCACGTGCTGAGGCACTAGAGACAGACTCAAAGTCTGCTGAACAACTTCTGACTTAAGGTGCTCTTGTCCCAGCTCCCTGCCTCATGAGGCAGTGAGTGTGGTAACACCGAGGGAGTGAGGCAGGTGGGTCCTACAGCTCTAGAAGATACAGAGAACCCCACTGTGCTTGTTCCTTGTGATGTCTTCCTGACATGAAACGCTCTTTTAAACCATTTGAGAGAATTGCCTGGTCTTAAGCAGATATTGAAGAGCAATAAAGCAATCCAGTCCTTCATTGTTCAGGGAAGGGCTGGTGCATTATGCTTACGGTGTTATAAAATTGATTGGAAATTTAAAAAGGAGCACTGCTATTCATACACTTTCTTTTTCAAGAAAACATGAAATAATTGAAACTATCTGAGCCTCTGACTTTGTAGAGCGTAGAAAAGCCAGTAAAATGCATTGTAAATCCACAAAAAAGATATGGTTGCAAGTTCAGAATTTGCACCAGTCTAGCACCTGTAGTGCTTAAGCCACAAAGGGGGTCCCTTTCGCAGAAGAGTTCCTGATTGTAGGTTCAGATGACAGTGTTATTTTTGTGGTTCAATTCTGGGGTCTTGCTTCATTAATCTAGGGTGTGGTCTGTTTTTTGTTCATAACACTGTTAGCTCTTCCTTTCTCCCTTTTTTTTTAATGCAGCTCTGACATTAAAGTGACTCCCTGTATCAACCATGCATGTCCCTGCAGTTTGGGGTTTTTTTCTATATAGTCTATTTAGTCCCTGCTCTACATACTGAATGTCTGCAGTATCTCTCTTAGAGAATGCAAATATTGTCCATCTTGCCCTATGATGGAGTTTTATTGCCAGAAAACAAGTAGTTCTAATGCAGCATTTTTGTAATGGAGCAATAACAGCTAAAGGAATGTTGGGGTCTCTGAATATTCCTGTAGAATCGGGTTGTGTGGTCTCTGTGGCCTCCAGAGAGCAGTGCTGGGGATCAGAATTTGTTTCCCTATTCCTCTCCGCATCAGATAATATCCCCTTGTACTTACTGGGCTTGCTTCGTGGGAGATGCAGTGTCTGATCCCATTTCTTCAGTGCCCTACAAGGCTTTCTGATACTACACTCTCTAGCTAATCCCATTGATTTTACTCCAGTTGACTGTACGGCGCGAAGCTAAGCACTTGCTGCAGTGTGGACCAACAAAGGAGGGAGACCCTGCTGGTGACAAGTCTGCAAGCAAATCCAATCAACTTGAGAGAGGGACAGAAAGCTGCTTTGTTTTCATTTCTGTAATAGTTATGGTTATAAGGATTATTTATTTAGTCTTCACTTTGATCATATAAAGTAAGTTAGCAGCAGCAGTAGTGTGGTGCCTTTGGGCAGCCATCATGTTGAAGCGTGAACTTCTCTGCACTGTTTGGAGACAGTCCCGCTTGGGAGCAGCCTGTCTCACTCCTGGCGGAGTTTATAGATCCATGGTAAATAAGCCAGAAGGGACTGTTAGATCATCTTGATCATCACAGGCCATTAAAACTTCACCCACTTATCCACGTAGCGTTTGTTCTTAAGGCTGGATAAAACATGGCTATGGCTTTTCTGAATCCCACAGGAGAAATTGGAGTGGCTTCGTGGGGATTGCTGGAGCACTCTAGCACTCAGAATTGATGGCTGGTGTGGTGCCAGCAGGGAAAAATTTAACACTTCCCCCTAACCTGAGCCTTCAGTCTCACTGTGAGAGGCTTTGTCACTGTAGGAGGTGGGCAGCCAGGGAAGCTGAAAATTAAAGGGCTTTAAAGACCAATCTGATGCCAAAAGTGTTTGTGGACTTTTCTACTTGACCCTTGAAAGCAAAGCAAAGTTTGGCTTCTTATGGTGCATGAAATACTACAAAAACAAATGAAACCCAACAACCAAACAAACCCAGGAGACAAGCCACAACAAACAAACCCCCAAACAGAAATAACCGAAAGTGTGTGGATGCAGTGCAGAAGGCAACTGGATGTGTCCAGCCGGAGCGTGGATCAGGTCCTGCGAACCGGAGTGGGATGGTCCACAGAAGTCCCCTGGGGTCTGCAGGCAGAACACACTCTGCCTCTGATAAATCTGTAGGATCCAATTGCCAGCAAAAGTGACAAGAATAAGAAGTGGCTTCAACAGGCAAAATGTGGTGCCCGGAGAGAAAATCACTTGCACAATGCCACTGAGGCAAGACATTCTGTGTATATAGAGCTGATGAGTCATTTAAATGATTAAAAATATTCCTATCGGTGGCCTTCAATTACACAAGTAATCAATTCAGCTGCCGTAGTGCGGCGTCTGATGTGATGGAAGCTGATAGGATGTGACTGCTGCATTATACAGAGCGCTGCAAAATTGTACTGGGGAGTGTGCTGGAGGAAATTAGCTCTCACACAGTACGTTTTGATGCTCTTTCTGTTAGATGGGAAAAGGTGAACTTACTGAGCATCTTCACAAGCTAATAGATACCCGGGAGCAGAAACTCACATAATCTAGAGTGTGGTATCTCTTGGGTAGCCGATTGTAATGAACTTCATTGAAAACGTACCAAACGCAGGAATAATTTCGTGTAGCCATTAGATCATGGAATTCAAAGGTCTCGTGGGCTTTGCAGACACACAAAAGGAATAATTAATGTAAGGGAGGATATTGAAATCCTGCTGGAAGCCATGTGTGCTGTCATTACGAAGCCAGCACGGTCATGGAGAGGTGCGGGCTGAGGGGTAGGGAAGGACGAGCAGACCAGACCAGCATTCAGTAGGCTGCTCTCTGTGCTTGGAGTTTCATCCTGGGCTGAGTCTAAGCTAAGAGTCAACAGGCTTTCATTAACCTTTGTTGTGTAGGTCAGAATTTCAAATACCTACAATCAACATGAAGAAAAATTGGAGTGCTGCCCTTTCCAGCCAGCTCCGCAAATCTCTGATAAATTGTGCTGA
>NW_010387941.1:0-3747 GCF_000710305.1 Buceros rhinoceros silvestris | reverse complement strand
GCTGAACCGTGACGGCGTTCCAGGCTCCAGCATCATCACGTGAACAAGAGCTGCGGCACAGAACGCAAAGGGACAGACCCGAAGGAGCCGTGCTGCCAGGAGAGAGAGTAATTACTGGTGTGACTCCTGAAGGACAAGCAGTGTTGCAGAGGACAGAACTAACCTTGGGAGAGGGGAGGTGTGACAGATTGCTCTGTGGTCTGCAGCCCTGGCCTTCAGCTGCTCCTTTCTTTGGCGTCGTTCCTGACCCTGTTCTTCCCCTGCTGTCAGTGCTGTCTGTGTTCGGGGCTGTCTTAATTTCTGAAAGGGGCTGAGGAGTCATAGGTGGGAGTTTTGAAAAAGCCCAGCTATCTTGTGAGACTCCTGCCACTGCAAATCATTGCACCATTAAAACCCAGAGTTAACATCGCTTCTCTCACAGCTACGTAACCGCCTGCGCGATAACTCATCTTCTCTCATTAGCTGGTTTGTAGCTCTTCTGCTGCATTTCGTTCTTTAAGGTGATGTTTTAATCTATTTCATTCCTATTTTGCTACACAGACCTCAAGTTTTTCCTTTTTTCTTTTTAATTCTTGTGGCAGTGCCTTGTAGAAATACCAGTCACACACCACTTCAGAGAAGATGACACGTGGGCAAAGCCAGTCCATGCTCCAGCACGCGTCGCAGTCCAATTCGCTGATACCAGCCCCTGTGGAAAAGGAGGGTCTGGAGAAACGTGCCTTCACTCCTGCTCTCTGCGGTGCTTTGTGGTGGAACAGTAGCTCCAGAAAACGTCGGACTGGTACAGCCACAGCCCGTGCTGCCGAGCAGCTCTTCGCAGCCCTTAGAGGGAGCCGCAGGCTTGGCGATGGAACCGAAGGACAACCAGGCAGGTTTGAGAGGTCCACGGTGACAGGCGCTGCTGAGGGGATGGGGCTGCATCCCTCTGGGCTTTTTCTGATGTGCAGACCAGTCAGAGGACTGGTTTGTTGTGGTGCTTGCCCTAATGTGTCTGCTTTTCACTGACAGCCTTCAAACAAGGGCTGATTCTACCTTTCGCCTTTCAGGCTGTCAGCTCCCTCCAGCTCCATTCAGTTCCAGGATCCACTGTTCTCTTTTTGAGCTGACCCAGGAGGGCTTGAAAAATTCAGAGATTTTACACAGCTTCCTCTTAAAAAATAAAAAACATAGGAAAAGACACCAAAAATTGAGTAAGGCTGTTACCACCTTTTGTGTTTATTTTTGCTCTTACTCGTATCGCTTTCTTTGAGGAGTGAGGTGCGTTACCGCCCTCTCCTCCCCTGGAATATGTAGGTTATAGCAGAATATTTTTATGTAAATGTCACGGCTAAATTGGGTTATGTGGCTGAGTCGTAAAATCCCAATGAAAACGCTGTTCTGCTGGCTCAGCGCTCCCAGGGAGCTGCTCCGTTCAGGGCGTGGAGGATGCACGTGCTTGGAGGAAAATGCATGAGGAGACTCACAGGCCTTGGCCAATTAATCACTTCCTCTTTTCTTAAAAATGAAATTAAAATGTTTTTCAGTGCCTTTCCCTCCCCCCCCCTTCCCCAGCAGACAAATTCCAGTGGCAGTGCTGATGACTGCTCAGCTAGAAAGATGCCATACCAGAGGTGGGACAGAGCGTGTCTAGCTCCAGGAGATAGCGCTGAAGATTAAAGGGGACTCCAGACTTACCCAGCTCTGAGCTCCTTGCAGGGACTTCTGCTGATGAGAGCATCGAGTTGTGTGGCAGTTATTGGAAGGTAGTTTCTGCCAACAGAGAGCTGCATTAGTGGGGATCGTTTATTGTGCGCGTAGGCTGTTGAGAGGGGACGTTTTTCTGTAATGGTTGGTACTTAGTTTGGACTGTTGGACCATGGGAAACTAGACAGGTGAAAACACTTGATTCTTCCCACTGATCCTCTTGGATTTTCCATCCCATAGAGAAACAAGAACACAAGTCTTCAACCAGATTAGCTACCAGTGAAAGCAGGGTGAGAGCGTTGATGCAGAGCTGCCCCCCATGTGAGGGTTTGAAGACCAAATGATCCGAGGCAGAGTGTTTTTATCTTGGACAAGAGTCCAACGGCAGACTTCAGGGTGGGTCTTTCTGCTTCTGTTGGGTGTTGGCTTATGTCAGGTAGAATATTTCTTTATCTTCCGATTTCTCCCTTGCATTTCCACTATTTTTTGTTTTGGGGTTACTATGATACAGAGAAGAAAAGCTGCGACAGAGGCAGTTGGTCAGATTCATTGCTGTGATTAGATGATAACACGTGACTTAAAAAAAAAAAATTAAAAAAAAATCCCTGGATTAATTCCACTTGACCGTGTGGTTACCATTCTCAAGTATTTTTTGGTGAGTGATCTTCAGGCAACAGGGTGTTTGTCAAGTATTCATTCCATCTCCTTGCTCACTGGACATTACCAGTAGTTGCCTGAAAATGTGTTTGTGCGCTGTCTTATATCTTGTATCTCCACCCCGAGCTACTTCTGCAGCTCAACCGGTTCAGAAATGGTTCTTTTTATGCTTAAAGGCACATTATCCGTGATGAAGAGTTTGTTCTTTGCCCTGTGATAGCCTCCAATCAGGATTTGATTTCTGTTCTGTGAAGTCAAGTGAAATAAAATAAGAAAGATGACAAATGAGTAGAGCAGCAACACTGCTTGCCCTGAAGTCTTCGCCAAGGTGAGTCTTTTTCAATTAGTGCCAAAATGTGAAGCCTCAGCTCTAACATAATGGAATAAAGGCAGAGAAACAGAGGCCAAGCCCCCCAGGCTCTCCCTTTGCAGAACCTGGTCCAAGTAAAATAGAAGAAAGAAGCAGTAACAAAATCTTTCTTGCCCCAGTTTTTTTTCTTGCCAGACTGTTTTTTATTTTAATTTTTTTAGGAAATATTAATGCGTTTTATTTTAGGAGACAGTCTTGTGTGTAAGAGAGATGCCGAGTCACAGAGTAGTGTGTGTGTGAGCCGAGCTCTGTACAGCCCAAACGTGACGGGTTCTGATATTCTGTTCCAGCCAAAGGCATCGTTCAAGGACCATCTTGGGAGTTGTTCTTCTAGGTGATACAGTGTTTCCTCCTGAATTTCAGCTTACATCAGATGTATTTTCTGCCTTCATTAACATGATGGGATTTTGCATGCTTTAGAAGGATCTTCTGTGAAGAGATGCTTCAACAGTAGAGGGTTTTGAATGTGAGGAGCACGGAGGACTCTAACTTGCTCCGGTCAGGAAGCGGAAAATGAATTAACAGCAGGACTTGCACAGTCCACATGAACTGCTGAGAACATGCTCGTGTTTAATTAGTATTAATTTACTATTTATAAAGTGATAACAAGATTCTTGTGGCTTTTGTTACATCGGCTTTTAATTTTAGAGGCATTTTAATCAGTCTGCTGCGTGATGATGTTTGTCACCACCAGCTAACTAGGCCCTCTAGTATGACCTGCCCCGTTGAGACCAGTTAACAGGCTGGACTGGGAAATAATACGCAAACTCCTTTCTGCTCCCTTATCAGAGGGGATCAGTTCCCAAGTGACATGGATAGTGTTGGTGTAGGTGATACCTTTAACCATGACATCACGTCAAACCCCAGGGCAATGCTTACACCCTTGGGAGTCTGGTGCTGCTGAGAGAACCACTTGAGCTGAGAGTTGGAGACTTTCTGTGCATTGAATTTCCCTCTGTTCAAGGGAACGAAGCTGGTGGGTTCCATCAGGAACCCCGTATTTTTACTGGCTTGCATTCAGGAGCATTGAAGTGGCT
>NW_010387940.1:323-29458 GCF_000710305.1 Buceros rhinoceros silvestris | reverse complement strand
GCGGGCATCACCACAGCGCACGACCCCGTCGTGAGCACACCCGGGGGTGTCCCTCCGCGCCTTCGATGCGGGACCCCCGCACTGCGTCGCAAGGCAGCCGCTCCCCCCACAACCGGGGCAAGGCATGCGGGGGGTAATGCAAACCCAGCTCGGGTATGTTCCAGCACAACGAGGTTTCTGGCTTTTCAGAAAGCGGCTGGCACGAACATCCTATTGGTAGAGATCAGTTTCAAGGTATTTAATCCCAGCGAGGACAAAGTAAACATCACAACACAAACCACACACCTATAAAACGAGGGCCATAGCAGCCAGTGCCAGCCTCCCTCTGCCAGGGGGGTTTGTTCTGCAAAGCAGTGTAGCACTGACACCACGTGCATCGACATGCCTTACTTTCCCCAGGCATGCTGTACTTCGGAGCAGTAAACTCAACCACAAACAACTACCTACAGTCGTTGTCCTTAAATGGCTAAAAACTGGAGTGGGTATTACATAGTTTCAAAATATGACTGAGGTGCATCTTCAGAAAGCACCCCTTTCAGTTAGAAATAGAGGATAGAAACAACACTGCTTCCAATTCTGTTGCCCAATATTGCCAGTGCCTTTATTTCCAGTCATAAGAAAGTAACTGGGAAATAGCTAATGTTGCTAATTAAATTCGCTAGCACGTTCTGCACCGGTCTGTGGGCAAATCAGACTGCCCTTGTACAGAGAGCTCAATGGCTTGAAGAAAGCAGAGAAAAATTTTAAGCTGCGTGTTTTAGCAATCTATAAAGCTGTTTCTTGTAGTTTTGTGAAGCCAATGTTACCAACTTCTGCTTCTAAAACACGATTCTTGTGCTCTGCTCAATTATTCCTAGCTCAGCTAGATACAGTAAGTTGTTAATGGTCACAGCCCAAGATCAAAACGTACTTGCTTTATTGTATCAGAAAGGATTAGATCTGAAGGCAAAGGGCGGCACAAATTTTCTGGGTGAGACGTCTGCTTCTGAGAGGGTGGTTTGAGAAGCTCTGAAGCTTCAAACGCTGACTCCAAACATTAATTATTTTGCCCACTCAAGGTGTGCTGGGTTTTTCTTCAGTTCTCTTTGCATACGCAAACAAAGGCTACAAGAAGCAGCTGAGACACATTTTTGTCTTTTCAGCTGGGAGGATAACACACCAACACTGTTCCACACTAGACAAAGTGGCAGTACACGCACAAGCAATGCTACAGAATACAACCCACATAAGCAAAACAGCAGATTTTTACACTGTGGACAGATGCAGAAACAACAAGACAACTCCACACAGATTTACTCCAGAGACAACCCCTCACCACATTCCCACCAGGCAATGCTGATGCAGAATTCTGTCTGATCACTGGTTGCAAGGGAAACCAGCAAACTCTCCCTCTGACACAAAGGTCAGAATCAAGCCAAGCTGTCTTTGATCTCCAAAACAACCCTCACTGCAGACAAAGATGCAACTAAACATCTCTTTTTCCCAGAGAAACTGCTGGGGGAGGCAGAACTGCTACCCTGATAGACAACTGCCACAAGAAGCCCAGTTCATCAGAAATTCTGGTCCCTTCTCACACCTCTAGACTTACCTGCTACAATGTTTCTGGAGACAGGTGCAAATCTCTACCCAGCATAAGAACAACAATAGGAAAATAAATCCTACTCTAAGGAAGAGGACTCGTGGGAATTGAGACCGATTAAGTTAAGATCTTGTTCCATTAGAAATAAGGAGCGCTGTGTTTGTTTGGGATTTGAATGACCTGCCTAATCAGACTTTAATTTGTTCCTTCTCCCTTAAACTGGAGGGATACTTGACACCTAAAAGTTTTAGGAAAACAAAGCCAAAGTATAAATACCATTGCTCTTACTGTCAATAGCAGCCATTAGTAATCTTGTTTTACCAATCTGGAAAGCCTGTTGCAAACAAGAAATTTTGTCTGATTTTATAAACTGATGTATTATTGAAAGCCTCAGCGGATGTGGAAGCAGCTATCTCTTTTATCAAGACTGGTGTCATGTCTCTCCCCGACCTGCATCAATGACTCCTTATTTTCCATGATGTTTCCCCTTTGACCAGGAGCATTTGAAAAACAGCAGCAAGGTAAAAGCCTAAGAGACTCACTCTCTGCCACAACAGGAATGAGAAAAGTGGAATTTTCCTTAAGGTGAAGTCTTTACACAGACATTTTTTAAAAATATCCTAAGAAAGGACCATCTTAAGATGAAGGTACCACTGTTTTTCAGAGGAATCGAAGCTGAAGGGCACCAAATGCACAGTATTTTTCTCTGAGCAAGATCTGCAGGGGAAGCTATTAGCTAGAGAATTACAACTGGGCTAAGGGGACCAGGAGTCCTGTCAGAACAGCAACACAAAGTTGGGGGAAAACATCTTGATGGCCAAAGTAAGTTTAGGCATGGAATAGCATGTAAGCACCTACTGTTTCTTATGCAACGCAAGTCATTTCTAATAGAAAGGCAGACTTTACAGGAGACGACTTGTTCAGCTGTCTCGGACAGTCAATGCTTAAGTAGTACAGGGCAGAATGGCCACAAGATAAAGATCTGGGAACGGGCATGCTGACGCAACTGAGAAGTTCTGCAAGTGGTGAAAGCGTCAAGTGTATCAGGTAAAGCGGACAGGTCACCCTTCAGAGGTGAGACCTCATAACATGAAATCTATGCCCAGAAAGTGTTGAAGAATCCAGAGCCAGACTGAAAATTCCTTCTACACAAACATGATTTGAAGCAAATGCAATTCCAATCCTGCAAACTGGGGATTAATCACCATCAGGTGGCACAAACCAGTACTGTGACAGCTGCATTCAGAGTTATACTTCTAGTGACACCAGAATGACTTTATCTCATAATTTAACAGTTGGATGTCATCTCCAGGTCTAGCAGATGCACTCCAAAGTTAGCATTAGGCTTTAAAATATTCAGGTCTCTGCAGAGCAAATATTAAAGCCATCTCCTTTTGGAATGGGCTCCAGAGTGAGGGGTTTTTTTGTCACAAGTCTTAACAATTCTGACGGGATCCTGTTGACCACTGAACCCCAGAAACACCAGGCTTCACATACTCAGGGCATTACATACCACGCCAGAGCCGCAGGCATCATATGCCATCTCTTTCAAACGTATGTCCCCCCACTGTTACTGCCATGGGGTGGTGTGGAGGAAGCAGCAAAACTGCTTGGATGCTCCAAGGGCTTTTAGCAACACATCAGTGAACAGCTGTCATTGTAGTGGAGTCAGTGGATCCAGCCACAACCTGAGTTTCCACTTGCAACCCCTCAGTGCCCCTCAATAGCTTGAGCTAGTTTTGTAAAGCAGTGAAGAATAATAAAGCAGGCTGACAGGTGACTCAAACACATTCCAGCAGAGAATCAAGAGTTACTACTACATTGCAGAAGTAGGAGCTCAACTTCACAGAAATCCTCTTTCAGTAAGTAGCTCCAAACATGCTACATTAAAAAACCCTATATATGTGTCATGGCAATACTCCATTTTACAACTGAGCACCCCAAGCAGACATTCACATAACAGACTTACCTTTCAACATACTTCAGTGAGGATGCAAGACAGCTAACAGCAATATCAGATAGAAAGAGTAAGGAGAGTTCCCAAGTTACTCAGGTGCACTGGTCCCTAAAACCTGTTGGCTTAATTAACCTCATCTCACATGCAGTCTGTGCCTTCTCCTTTCATATCCATCCTTTAGTTACTGCTCTGAAGTGAAAAGTTGTTCCTAATGTGACACTCATTTCAGTGTCAGAGTAGAAAGGCACAGGAAAAACTGATACTGAACAGCACAAAGCATATTGCCTCTGTTCCAGCCCCTTGGATAGGTTTGTATACATGAATGCCCATACATTCACCCTCCAGCACCACAAACTAACCAGCTGAATAAGGTAATCACCACTCCCAACAAACTTGGCCTCACAAAAGAAAACAAGTTTAGTTCCAGCTGCACATTCCGGTCATGAGATGACATAGTACATTGTGGTTTTTGCAGTGCTACTGCTTGATTCAATCAAGATGGTTATGATATTAGAGTTCAGTAGTATTTGATATGAGGGATAAGAGATTTGCAGGAAACATTAGTTTTGCCTTAAATGACACTTTTATTTTCAGCTTTTGTTTGACAAAGTGCCTTTAGTCTGCCCGAAAATTCACTTAACATAACACTTGTGTGGGTACTACATAAGCAGTACAACAGTTTTAAGCCTTCGAGGACATTATAGCACAGAGCTATATAAGGATATTTCAGTGTTCAGTTGCAACTGTGTTGAAATATTTAAGCAAGAGACATAAACAGGAAGTAACTGGTTTACAAAAATTGCATTACTTACAGTGATGTTCTGCAAAAACGTCGGTACATTTTTAGAAAGAAGATTAACTTAAGTGTCCACAAATTGCAATATAAATCAAGCTAACTAGCAGAAGTTGCCAAAATACACTTCCATATCATACAGCCTGCCTTTGTTGCATTTATTCAAGGTCAGGGGAGTTGTAATGAGAAGGTTGGCAAAAGTTCAGCTAACTTATCTGAAAAGGTGACTTTGGGCTTTTTCCTTAAGAAGGAAAAAGCTTTCACTGAAAAAGCCTCTTGCCTCTTTGATCACAAATTAGCCATAGAAAATGTGAAGTAAATGCATGCCAATTCGGCAATATCTGCTTGAGTTGGTAGTGGAAAGAAGCATGCAACCTGTCTTCAAAGACAAAATGATCCATCAACAGCAAAGTTGCAGGTGGCAGTATGAGAAGGAAAGGATGAGAAGTTTATCTGGGATCTTAAAGTACAAAGAGCAGAAGGAGCACATCAGATTAAGTTAGCTTTTCTGACACAGAATTCTAAAGTCTCTTATCCTCCAAAGACTGCTTTCATTAGAAAAATATTATTTTGTTCCTTAACCACAAGTACTGGCACTTACAAGCTTACCTTATCCAGCAACACATTCTGCCATAAGCGGAAGATACTGAGGTAGCTTCTGTCTCTTGCACTGAACGACGTGAAGAAAAACTGCAGGAAAAAGTGCAAAAAGCTCACTTGTATATTTTCAAGAAACCCTGAATGCTTCCTTGTATCTTGAATATCCTAAGGTTTTCAGCAATGGCATACTCCTCTCACATTCAAACCTGGGCTCACATGCCTCACTCCACACTTTTTATCACTTCAAGTATGAGTTAGTTCCCCACTATCCACAGAGCATCCGCACTTGCTCTTCTGGGCATCTGACTCCAATCAACTGTACCTCTGGCATAAAGGAAGAGCTCCCCCTCAACTAACCACACAGCTAAATCTTTCTCCCACTTCCAAACAGGAGGTGGAACAAATCAGAGATGCATATTCCTATTTCTTAAAGGCCACAGCCCTTCCTATCCTTCTGCCACATATTATCCCTTTTACTAATCTTTTCACGTGAGATGATGTGACATCAAAATAATTAAAACAGGAGATCAAATTAGATGCACCATTTGCAGTATTAAAATATTTCCCATTTGAAAGTTTGTTTAGCAAAGAAAGAGGCCTGTCTTCCTGGATGATAAAGTTAATACTAAATAAATTGAGAGGGAACACCCAAATATGGAGAATCACAGTTCTTTCAAAGAACAACCCCTGATACACATTGAGAAACTAGTCACTGTATCCAGCCAAGAATTACTATTTTCAATGCATCGTCAGAAGAGGTGTCATGAAGTGTTGCACGTAAGAACATTCTGCATCATGCTTTTCAGTTTTTCCAAAGATACACCCCTAACTAACTACATTTCCTAGCACATAAAATTGCATGCTCTATGGGTAGATCTCTCCATCACTCAAAACCCATGATACCACAGTCCTTTTGTTTTCAGCAACTTTCTTCCAGGGGCACTTTAAATCCAGTGAGTTAAATATTTTTAGCGATCTCAAGGATGCACATTCTGAATTCATGTCCTAAAGTTTTAGTTTTCAAATGGCTCTCCCTCGAGAATAACTGGGACAAACACTCTCTTATTTTCTGGTTACTGCATCAACACTACCAAGGTATTCTATAGTCAAATTGAAGCTGAATTATCAAGCCAATGTGCACAGGGACCAAACCACCAAGACTGTCTTCTAATTCCGATCACATTTAAAGATTTGATAGGGAAATCACTTACGCAAATTCAAAACAACAAGTAGTCTGCCCTGGACATTTTGATTTAAATAAACAGATTTAAATACCTTCTCTCCTTTTGTTGCTATTTGTATGGCATTTGGAATGAGCCGAGCAGTCTTCTCCTTTGTCATGAAAGTGATATCCTTCAAAGCAATAGAAATCTAAGCAGAAACAGATTTAATAAGACATATTAAAAATACCTGTTAAGACTAAAAATATACAAGGTCACAGAATATGCAAGAGGAACTCAAACTAACCCCAAACACTCAGAAGAAATTACTGTATTCACTTGCTAACCTCAACAGCAAGCATTCCAAAGCAGAAGCAAAGATGACTTAAAAGTAATCTCCTTTCATACTAGGACTAGGGAAGCAAGTAGTTCTTTCTTCTTTCCTTCACTTCTCCAGCAACACTGGAGGATTAAGGGTACAATCCCAACCACATACAAACCACAGATCTGAAAGTGAATCCTAATTAATATGCCATACACAAGGCAGGATATAGGTCAGATAACAGACTGTCTTGTCTATGTCATCTCACAGAAGTTTGCAATCTTGTCCATTTTCAGAGGTTTATTTCAGTCCAGACACTGCAAGAAAATATTCCTGCTTGGGTGTGTTTACCTTGCATATTAGTACTTGAGAAGTTTGTTTAGAAGACATGGTCCTACTGGCTGCAACAAGGCATTTCCATTCAGCCTACACACTTCCCTTGAAGGATAAGGCTGTGCTGCCATTCAGCTTAGAGAAAGGAAGAACATACAGTTGAATCTTGCTTTTCCCTATGTGTGCAGAAGGTCCTCTGCTTAATCTCGCTCTGCATCAACACAGCTTGCTAAGAGGTCCCAAAACTCGGCCCTACCATAGTAGCTGAGGAGCTCAGATGGCCTTAAGATATTGCTTAGGATATCACTGACAGGTAGGCAGGAACAGACTACCAGAATGTATACTGTTTGCTGAAAAAAAAAAAAAGAAATTCAGTGTTTGAATAGTTTATATATTCAAGGGTGTAATTTCCAAGGAAATTTTTTAAAATCTCAAGTTTACATGAAGAAACATTGAATCATCAAATCCATCTGACGAAATTAAGCTTGGTTTTCAGTTAAGCATTTCAACACTCCCTCATTTGCTTAACTATACAAGCTATTTATTGTCTGTCCTGTGTACTTCAGAGCACACATTGGAGAATTTAAGACATTAACTTAAGGTATGAGCAGTGTCACAGCTGCAGAACATTTTGAAACATCTCCATCAGCTATAAACTAGGCTACCTTTCCTTTCTCATTCACTGCCTCATACAATTTGCCACTGCAGATGCAACAACTGATAGAATGAAAAACTGTAGCTCACTAACCTAAGTTGACAGAAATAGACAGCCAACATGTCACAAATAGCTATTTTCGCTCATTTTAGTTCAAAACCTAGAGACCACAATATGATAACTTGCAGAGATCATGTATCGATTCTCATTAGCTGTTCTTAGATGCTGTATCTACAGGAGACAAAACCAAGTAAGGTTCAAAGCTGGTGAGTTCTTGAATGGGGCAACACCACATACTGTATCACGTTCCTGGTCTTACAGAACATTATGTTACATGCCTTTACAGAGCAACTCTCTTGGATCCAGAAACATAAAAGCCTGCATCCACCATAACTCCTGAGCTCCTTCCTATGCTGAATGACTGACTGAGCAGCTCACTTCAGCATTCATACATCTCCAATGCTATTCTCATTTTACAGAGCAATGGGTCCGCATTTCCACTCAGGGATGCGGGCTCGCTCTTTATGGCACAAAGTAACTGATATGAGATGAACAGGATAAGATCTGAGGGACTCATATCCTGATAGTACAAAGAAGAGGTGTGAGCTAAGAGATCTTACTGTGGTCTCCCATCGGAAAATGTTGCTGTGGAAACAGAGCCAGTTTTCAGAGAGATACAAGCGTCCTTGCAGCAGGATATCCTTCTGGAGTGCACAGGCATAATCTATAGAGAGAGAGCAAGAACAAGTTTACTCACTGCAGTTGACCCAAACCTGTTACCTTAAAATGAGATAAGGGTACAATACAAAGAGAAAGTCATTTCTTTCACCCTTCAAAACTCTGAGGAAGCAGACTTGTACTGGGTTGCATCCAGACCACTGTTCTGGGAACACCCCAAAGCCAGAGTTGATGAAATTGTCTCTGTGAGGACAGCAGTCCATGTATCAACCTCCTGTGCATTATCCTGTATTTTCAGAGAAGAGGTATCAGGCCAGATCAGGAGTACATGGGAGAAGTATTCATAAGTCAAACTTAGAGCAACTAAACAGCAGAATACACAAACATTTACAGTATAACAGATTATACTGTCAACTCCTACATAACAGTAGTTCACATGTTGTAGTAAGATAATTTTCTACGAATCAGATTCTATCACTAGCTAAAACTATTTGCATGGTGAGACACTTCTAGGCAGCTTGAAACTATTCAGTTCTTCAGACAGAGAATATTTTCTGAAACTGACTGTTATTTTTATGATGATACTGCCTCTGGCTGAAACATCCCTATTGAGAAACAGATTTCATCTCAAATGCAATTACCCATCATCGGATACATGCTAATTAAGAAAAAGAGGAGAGGATTTGGTTGCACTTTTTAAAAACCTCTGAGAGAACTTTCATAATTTCAGAGCCTGAAGATTCAAACCAAAGGAATATTCAGAAGTACTACTTCTAGAAAGTTGACACAGACCCCTTTTGGAAGCTCCAGCCTAAAGAAGGTTACCTTATGTATAATACCCCAAATGTACCTACTGATGTAGGATGTTAGTGTTTAACTTCAGAGGTATCAAAGAGTTATTTTGAAAAGCATTGTATCTGCTATTGTCTGAGCCAGAATTTTGATTCTGTGTACAACAAGAGATGAACAGAGTTCTTGTTCAAGTACCAAGAGATTCAGGAGTCCCTCACCATCCTAACTTCAAGGTAAGTCTGCATCTACAGAAGCTTTTATTGTGATTTTTTTTAAATTCTCTTGGGTTTTCCCCTCAAATAATCCAGTGGAAATAAAGCTTCTTTCAACAAACACGAGATACATATACAAGCCCTTGGAGACATAACTGCAAACAATGACATAAACAAAGAAATTCAAACTAGTAAGTTCTACCATGTATATTTAAAGTGAATTCAGAGACCAAAATGCTAAGAGAGCAAGGAGAGGGAAGGCAGCAGGAGTTTGAAGTTAAGGACTTGAGAAAAGCACTACCAAGAAATTTGCATCTGAATTCTATGTTGGGGGCGGGGGGGAAGGGAGAGGGATTGCAGACCTATAAATACTGGAGCACTGGGCAAGTGATAAGCAAGACCACCATGAACTACCTGCACAAAAGAGAATATCAAAATAAAGAGGAAAAATTCTAATCTCTCTCTTTAAGTTTTCAGATAAAATGACTTGAGATGCTGCTTGTAAACAACATTTTCAGATAAATTAATGTCACTCTTTTAAATTCCCATTTCCAAGTAATTTCTCTCTCATAAGAATTTGATTTCATATAATCTTTATATGCAGTGCTCATTACAGTGAAATAGTCACTTCATTACTTAACAGCTAAGAACAGGAGCTGTTACAGTTCTTTTAACGAACAGCAGCAAGTAATTGCATCTTTGAGCACTGTAAAGCTTGTGATAAGCTTCTCTGCATCAAGCAAAAGACGACATCTTTGCTAGGAGTGTGCAAAAAGTCCTTCCAAAGGAACATTACTTTTTATGGGGTAAAAAATGTATATAAAGTAATGACTTTGTTTCTGATTGAGCAGGTGCTACACTGTTGAGATAAACCCATTACTAAATCTTTCTCCAAGTCCTAAGAAATCTGTTCATTGAAACTGTGCTTCTGTTTGCTCCATGGCTTTCTACAGCAATCTTCTGTAAAGAGAAACACCAAAATGCTTTGAAGTAATATCCTTTTCTTCTGTTCTAACTCTGCACTGAACTCAAGTATTTTAAATATGCAAAAGGCATTTGAGGATAACTGCCTCCTCCTGAGACTGGAAAAGGACACAGGGATTTAACTGTTTCTGCACAAGTAACAGTTGTAGTTTCTCTTCCATTAATCTGGAAGGAACTCAGCATGCTCTGAGCATATATTGACAGTCTCTCAATATTCTCTTCCTTAAAGGTTGCATAAGATGAGAGATGAGCTTTAAACAGTCACAATGCCACTTCTGTATAAAAACAATAGCCCATTCTTGGACAGCGTATTTCTTACACAATGCTCAGACAGCACAGGCAGACTTACCTGCAAAGCAAGTGATAAAAGAGGGAATAAGGCGCATCACTGCATGCAAACGAGATAGTGTTATACATTTGCCTTCTTCAGATTTTGCAGTGGAGCAAAACAAGTAGTCAGAGCTCAAAAGGAACATTTCAGCGCCAAGATGTTATGCACCATAGTTTGATATTCTCCACCACCTGCTTCTCTCCCCTCCCACCCAATGCACTTCTCACCACTTCTGCTCTTCCGGCTGAGCATTACTTCTGTGCCTGCACCCACGTCATCAGCATATGGATAAACTAACCCGGTATACTGACTGGGCTGTGAAAAACCTCCACTCAAGGCATGAGCCAACCTAGAAATAACAGACTTGTACCACACAGCGCCAAATAACATACTTCATCTCAGCACTAGCCTGGGCAGTAACTACAACTGCATAGACCAGTGTGGGGCATAAAACATTTTAATCTGTCTTCAATACACCATGTTGACAAATACATTCAAGTGCTGAGCATTATAAAGCAGGATGAAATTATTCCAATGATCTCCTGTTACGGCTCATGGGAATTATACGCTTAAATACTGAATTTTATGTCCTCATACCACATTGCTGGCATTTGTCTCTGAAAAGAGCCTTTCAATTACAAGCATTCAGTGTGTCACTCAGTCCCAGAAGTAACATTAATCGAGGTACCTAGGGTCTAGGCCTAGTTCCAGGGAGCAAGGGAAAAGCTTTTGCTAAGGATGATCTACCTACTTAACAGTGTCACTGAAGCAACATCCTTTACCTTTGTATCCAACTACCAAACCATTACAGCTATGGAATCAATTCCTCCTCCTCCAACTTCTATGGCAACCGACTTAGTCATAACTAGTTGCCTCTTTAAGCTAAGAGAGGACTCAGACTCACAGGATAGAAAATAAATGCTTGTGACACTGCAAGAGATACATCAAGTTGGCTGGCCATGTTCAGAAGAACATAAAACAAATTCAGTGCTCTCAGGATTTAACTCTACCTCTGTTATCACACTTGCTCAAGCCTGCCAATTCACATATGCTGAGTTTATGTGCTCAGTGCTTGCCCTGCATAGTGATCTTTCTTTCCAGCTTGTCAGCTAATGGCTGTCAGACAGTCACATCTCCACTGCTGTCAAGAGGGTTTTGTCCAAAATCCCACTGAAAAGTAGCAGCAGGAAAAGACATTAAGAGACTCCCATACTGTATCTAGATGAATTGGAGGATTCTGTATCCTCTCTTTCACTTCTCAATCCCCAAAAGGAATCTTTTTCAGAAAGCAGGCAGTACAGGAGAGGAATATGGACCTGACTTTCCCTGCAGGTATTTGATGCTAGTTCAGAGACAGGAGAATAGGAAGTTATCAGCTGTAGTTAGAATTTGCCATAAAAAACTCCCACACCTTTGGCACTACTGCAATCTCGAGTTATCAGCCAGAAGACAAGCACATTTGGTGTGATTACATCTTACCTACTATGAGCCTCTCTGAGTCTGGCAGACAAGAAAACTGTCTCTTGAATTCCTCACTCCTATATTTGTAAGTGGAACTTGAGAGCTGCAACAAAGAATAGTAAAAGGTTAAGCAAACAGATTTCTTTTCAGCCATTAACTGTCTTTATACTGGATGTGTAATTTTATCTTGAAGAACAAATGAACATCAAAAGAACAAGAATAGGTGGTATCTAAACGTGATCATCACTGTAACTTCATGCTCGCTTATGTAAGAGTGTGCTTCTAGTATTCAGGAAAGCATGGGCCAAACTGTTCCCTGTATCAGGCCAGATGCCAGTTACAAGGCAGCTGTATGACAGCAACCTGCTCCACTCAAAGACATGAGAGCCCCTTCCAGAGCTAAGTCTTCCAGCACAGACTAAGTGGCAGGGGCAGCACGGTCACAGCACAGGAGGTGACAGAGCAGATCAAGACCTCATGCAGGCCACTACCTGGACTCAAGGACACAATCTAGAAACCAATTTCTACTTGGAGTACCATTTTAGGAATACTACAATGCAGCGGATTTTTTACTAGTTGCTAAAATTAAACCTGTAGGAATAAAAGCAAAAGTTTCTCCAGTAAGCACAAATGACGCCATCACCTCTGGATTTCCTGATCCACTCTACATTTCACTCCATATTTACAAAGATCACTGTCTATGGTTCATTTAAGATCCAAACTGGGCAGTAAACTCACAGCAAAGATTAATCTTGATGGTCTTTAACTCCTCATTCTTATAAACAAATGCCTCTACTCCCATCCAAATAAAGAACTTCAGAATGTTCTCCAGAAACAAATTCTGCTGTAAAGTCCTATTTTACATTTGCAGCAATAACAAGACCTTATTTTTTTCTTAACAGATATTGGCCACTTATTTTAGAGACCATCCAAAATAAACGCTGTATCAGGCAATAATTCAGATGGACTATAGCTAATACGAGAAGAAGTCACTTTCAAGTGTTACCAAAACCACATATAAATAAAAAGCCTTTTACACTTTCTCTTTTTTTTAACCTTTCTAAAGATCTTAAGCACATCGTTGATATTCTCCACTTGAGCACCTGTGTAACTTCCAAAACTTGACATTCACCATTAAACCCACCTCTACCATAATATTAATAGCTAGTTATGTTTAGGGAGGGGGAAGAAAGAAGAAAACAGGCAAAGAGCCACTTGTGACAGTATGACCTTGCAGCATGTTTACTAAAAAAACACCCAGTTTTAGCACACACCTGCAGCATGTTAGTTGGTCACTACCATTTCATTATGTCTGTGCTTGTCGAAACAATCCCAGAACAAAGGCACACTTACCTTCAGCTTGAGGGAGTTTAATAAACTAGTGCAAATAGTGCCCCCACCTCATCAAGATTCTTGTATTTTGCTGCTTTCCACTGAAGAGATTTCTGCTTCTTACAGTTCACAAATTCCCTGAACACTACCCTACACACACCTTCTATGATGGCTTGTAATCTACCTATACTTGAGAATCAAGCTCTTTGGCCACAAGTGCTACTTCAAAGTCGGGTGTTTAAGCGCATATAACACAGGAGAGGGCAAAGTCGCCCCAACTCAGTTCAGCTTTAAAAAAAAAGTTACTATTACCTCCTACTACCAGCACTAAAAGACAGTCTTTATACCTGACCACTGGTGAGTACATATTTGCTGTCCACGAATACTCTAAGCATTGCAACGCAAAAAGGCTGTGGGGAAAGGAGACAGAAAATACATCCACCCCATCCCTTCTGAGAAAATCAGGCATAAAAGCTGTAGGCGCAACTCACAGGGCAACGTGTTAGACATGTCCTCTAAGCTGCATGCTTCCAGTTGTATTTCAGCTACTTCTGAGATTATGAAAATAACATTATTGGAGAGCACGTCACCTACTAAAGTAGATAGGCTATAGTTTCTTGTCCTGACCACATTGTGCCTGGAAATGCACACTTTCAACAGATGACCTGAAACAGGCATCCAATGACTGGATCACCTTAAAGATACTTGGAAAGTGACATGGGAAAAAATGAAAAGCTAACTCAGACCTGCAAAGTTTCCACCTGTAGTTCCAGAGACCCTACAGTTTACACAGTCTGACTCAAGTCTGAACTTGTCATGACTATGCTAATGTAAAGAGAACTCGTCTGCCATGACAGCAAAGGAAAGTTCACAATCTTCCAGCCTGATTTATGACACCGTGATTTAAGAAGCCATGCTTTCAAGCACAGTAGTTTCTCAAACATGCTTTTTATAAGAGATTAGAGCTATGCTGAAGTTAAGCATTTTTGTGGTTATAAGACAAAAGGAATCAGTAGTGGTGAATAGAAACACTACAGTATCATAGACATGTTTCTATTAGTGCCCGATTCCCCCAGTTAAATAGCTCCAAGAATCCAAACTCAAGATAACTTGAGTTTTACTTAGAAATAGAATTTTTCTAGAACATAAAGCCTTCTAGACTTGTCTGAGAAACGCTTGCTGGCATTTAGAAGTGTTCTTTGTCATGAGTGACAAACAGGGTATAAGAAAACCTCTTATTAATTGTAGATTTCTGCTGAGCTCTTAATGACATTTATGAAGAGCCTGCTCTGAATCCTTATTTAATGAGCAAGAAAAAAATTAGCACATTGAAACTTTTTAACCTTATCTTTTCCTTATTCTGCAGGAAAACTAGCACACTTAGATCTCCAATTATTATGTACTCAGAACGTGGCCTGGTGATTAAGAGACCACTTGGGAAACAACAGGGACAATTGTAACACTATTGACACTATCAATTTCCTTGAAGTGAAGAAAATAAGACACTTCCATTTCTATGAATGCAGCACCTGTTGTCATCATCACTATTATAATATCCAACACATGGCAGAATTTGATGCAGGTTGCCACCTCTGGGTTACAAAACTTACCATCAAATACTAAAAGAAGAAAGATATAAATTAGGCTGTAGTATGGCATTTAAGAGATGAAAACAACTCATTCTTAACACAGCGACTTTTAACAAACGATAAGAACAGAAGGAATGGCCTCAAGTTGCACCAGGGCAGATTTAGACTGGATATTAGGAAAAATTTCTTTACAGGAAGGGTTACGAAACACTGAACAGGCTGTCCAGGAAAGTGGTGGAGTCACAATCCCTGGAGGTATTTAAACAACGTATAGATACAGTGCTTAGGGTCATGGCTTAGAGGTGACCTGGCGGTGCTGGGCTAACCGTTGGTCTTGATGAATATCTGTTCCAACCAAAACAATTCTGATTCTGTAACACATGCACATTTCTAAGCTTAATTATAAGTCATCAGGCAAACACTTTGCCTGAGGATAACTTAGGCATTTATGGGTAAGCTATATTTAATCAGTAAGAAAATTAAGTCCAGCCAACTACATATTAGCAGTCTTTATCTGAAGCCACAGAAATATACCAGAAACCTGCAAAACATAAGCAGAAAAACCTCTTCAGTGTCATCCAAAGAGTTTTACAGAAGACAGTTAAGTAAGAACCAGATACTACTTGAAGACACATAACCAAGTGATTCTCATACTTTGTTTAGAAATGGACCAGAGTTCAACTATATGAAGTCATGTTCTAAAAGAAAAAAACCCGTTAAGTAGGACTAAGCAGAGTTATTTATATGATAGAAGCCTGTTAAACAGCTTCCCTTCACAATTACATTTTCAAAGTGTGGACACTGCAAATAATTTGAGCCATTTAGCAAACTGCGGAGGAAAATTAAGGTACATCTTCTCCAAGGAGTGCAGTAAAAATGCTAATCATTAGGAAATTATTTGATTGCACGTATCACTAAGCATGCAAATAGTCAATCAGCAGAACAGCATGCACATTTAACATTTACTAGTGACCATAATAATTTTGCATTTGCTTTGTTAGTGTTTTCCCCTTATTTTAAGGCACCTCAAAAACCACATTACCTGAGAGTTTGCATTCTATGGGTTTGACATATAGCTATGATTACAAATAGCTGAGAACACAGGAAAGCTGACCTCACTATTGGAGTAATACAACTCTGATGTCACCTTATTTTAAGCAATGCACACATGCCTCCAGCTGAGCTTCAGTTTCGGCATCAGTTACCACCAAGCGCTTGGTGTCTCAGAATCAAACAACCCCCATAACCAAGCTGCCCAACCTACTCCCCTTTAATGCTCAGGAGTCTCACTTAACTGCCAAAATATGGCCAGTGAGATGCATTGCTCCTGTCTACAAGCAAGCAAATCCATGCCACTACCTCTACACCCCACTTAAAGCCACCTGATGTGCTATTCTCTGAAGACAGAAGAACTTGACTTGTACTTTCTTAATGAAGTTCCTAACCTAAACATTGTCAAAACTAAATCTGGAGATACTAATAATGTTAGGATGAAAGCACTTTTTAATCTTACACTAGCATATTAAAAGCAAATCTTAAATATCCTGGCAAAAATTGTTGCATTTCTAATGAAGAATTCATTGTTTAACACCCCCCCCCACACACACACACACACACTCATCTAAAATCTTTCTTAGCATCAGAAGAAAGAAAAAAGAAAACAGCCTCCAGAACACCACCACACAGTCAGAGAGCAGTTTGATTTTATACAAAAAACCCTACTTTAGACTACACATATTCTTGAAACTGCTCATAAGGAAGAAATAAAAACAAACAAACAAGACATACCAACATCCCACTTTCAGGCAGTCTAAAGCCTCAGTAGGCAAGACGGGTGCTAAGTTAACAACCCTGAACAAAAGCCTCATTTAACAGTATAAGGCAGGCTAACTTAAGACATTCTCCAAAACGGATTCAGACAGATATATCTATAAACACAAGAACAATTCCCATGGCAGTCTCTCTGCTGAGGCTACCTGTAAAACATGCCAAGTCTGACAAGCCTTTCCATCAGAGAAATGTTGATCCTACTGCAGCCATTTCTTCAGTCCAGAAAAGCTTGTTGTGACCATCCAATCTAATCTATAACGCACAAGCCACAGCTATCTTGCCATTTAGCTTCTGCTTTAAAACCTGAGCTGTGATGATCAAATCTCCCTTTGAGAAAGGAAAAAAAATATTTACTTTCTTAAACTAAAAGTCACCCATGATGGAAAAACCCATCCTAGCCACAGACAGTTCTTCTGATCTGTAGGTTAACTTTATCTTCACTTTGTGAATTAATTTTGGATTGTGAGTAGAAATTTTTTCAGACATTTTCATGGCTCTTCTGAATCCCCTTCTATTTTCGATGTGCTTCTTGAGAGCTAGACATAGCATTGCAGAAATCACTGCAAGCACAGATAAACCCAACTCACATTTGCTTTTAGGCACAGAATCACAGAGGAAGCTCACATCCACATGGCTACCAGGCTCTCTTATCTTTTCACGGTTCTAGGGCAGTTTTCCATTTCTTCCAAAAACAAGCATGAGTATGTATTTTGAAAGTGTCAGACTTGTTCTGTTTACTCTGTCACAAGCAAACAGTCCGGATCCATCTGCTGCAGGGATCTATTTTTACTAACCATTCCTTGACAGAATCACAGAAAAATCTGGGGTTAAAAATAACTTTCAATTATTGAGTACTCACAAGCTTTACTAGCAGTAACTTACTGCTCTTTTCTTTCTCTTGAAGCTCAAAAACATTAAACTTGCACAAGGAGCAAAGAAATCACAGCACTTGAAGTATAACACCACCTTACCTAGGGTGGCTTACTGTGCTGTGTACAGTACACTGTGCACTTCAGGATTGGATGTGTACAGAGTGTCCTTTTTTTTAAAAAAAAGGAGCTATTTGATCACACCTGATTATCCACACAGTTGCATTTAATTTATAGGTCACATAAGCCATGTCAACCAATTAAAAAAAAGAAAAAACAAGCAACCGTTGCCAGGGTTGGCTAAGCCCTGTATTCCCTAAGAGCCTTCTTTCCCAAAGTTCCCATGCTCTCAAGGAAATGGAAACAAGCTCATAGCCACAGTGGGAGGGTGAACAATTTAAGGAGCCGGGACTATTTTACTTACACTCATTATATGCTGTTCTTCATTTACCCTTAATTTCTCTGAAAAGGGGACTCTTAGAAGCACTCTTCCAGTGCGTCACTGCAGGCACAGGGCTGTGCACATCAAGCCTTTGTTGACCCAACACGTGGTAAGATATTGCTTTTCTGAAAAGCATTTCTGGTTGACTACTGAAGCCTGTTTCACAACTGTTTACTCCACAACATGCCACACACTCAGCTGAGCTGGAATCCTGTTCACAAAAGGCCTTGTAATCTCCTGCGCTTCACAAGCCACCTTGTCCTTCCAAGAGCAGGAAAGGTGATCTCATACTTGAGCTTTGCCTATATAAACATCAAATCATGTTGGAGCACTGCTTGAAAAAGTCTGCAAAATTCACAACCAAAGTTGTCACAAACATGATTTTGACAGACAAGAAAATTTACCATCATATGAAATACTGGGAAGTATACAGCTAACTTAAGGTTATATAATTAGAAATAGAACAAGAGCACCATTTTTTGTGAAGGAAGCCAGATTTAAAAATTCTTCCCAAGCAGAAAAACTCAAAGACTTTTCCTATCAATGATAAGAAAGTTTCTTGCCAATAGCAGTAGTATAGATTTTTCCCTGAAAAATAGTTTGAGAATATCCTCTGCTTATTCTGAAGCAATTGCTTTCTAGTATTCAATACTTTTTCTGCAAATAAGCCTTCTAAAGCATTTTTAAATGGTGAATCAAATGTACTTTTGTAGCAACTCTGATTTGGATATAAAATCTCAAGTTTGACGTGTATAGTGAGGAGCAAAGCATATGCTCCATTTCAGAAATAAAACTGACTGAGGCATGAAGCTAACATAAAGTCAGAAGACACACGCCCCCTACGCATACCTCCTCCTCTAGCTGCCTGCAGCCTGTTCCAACCCATGCAAATCCCTGGCCAACACTCTACAGCTCCCCGCTCTCTCACCCACTTGTTTAGAATCAGTGCTGGACACAATCCAGCAGAACTAACTAGCATTCTGCCAGCCTTTGCTTACATGCCAGCTTGGAAAACAAGCTGAAACACACTAGCCTTGCAGAACATGCACACAAATGCTGGAGCAACTGGTCAAAGAAAACTTAAGAGGTGGGGAGGGGGCGGTGGTGCACAGAGCTGCCCAGCTCCAATCTAAAATCACTACAATCTAAACAGACTTTGGGAAGCAGACTGCAGTAGCATAGATCATTTCCAGTTCACAAAAGTCCCAAAGGGGACAGCGGAGGAAAATACCATCACCAGGGAAACACCCGCTCAGAAAGGAGCACTCAATGCCCAGCGCTCCTCCTCTGCATCACTGAAGGCTACAGCCCATGCACCAGTCTTAAAGACAGAGTACTTCTACACCTGGTAACTCAGCATGCACTCTCACACAAGACTGGGCCATTGTCCACTTTTAGAAGTCAAGCCCTTGCTAAGATATCTCCTGAGTCTGAGCACCAGAGCAGGAGGGAGAGGAGATCAAAGCATGCTACATGCACACCCAAACTCGCAAAGAGAGTATGCTACCACCTACCCTTCCACCAGCTGCCCAGAGCTCAATTCTTTGTAGGCAGAGTGGATCCTTTGAGGCAAAGGATATAGGGTTTTCCATGTCTATCGTATCTCTCTGCCTGCTCTGAAAGGGGAACAAGAGACATACACTCTGCTTTCTTTGTGCTATCTGTCCCTTTCCATCTGTCTTACCTAGCACCTGTCTGCTGCATTTCTGTAATTAACTACGTGAAGCCAGGCACCAACTGCCCTTTGTGTAGGGGGCTATTCTGGAAGTGAGGGGGAATACAGAGGGAACAGCAGGCTGCATAGGAGCTTCACCCTGCACAGACCAGAAGTCACCACAGCAGTGAGGGGCTGTGGAGCCCCCTTTGCTGAACAGCACTGCTCACCTATCCCCTGCTGCAAGACTGCATCCCTAGAAGCTACTGCAACACACACACTGTTTCAGAGCTGTAGAAGAGGCAGGTGTCTCTATAGTGAATCCTTCTCACCCAGGAAAGGCCCAGACTCCTACAAGTCAGATCCCCTTGGGCACTTGGCTGAACGTAGAGCTAATGACTTGCTCAACAGCAGGGAAAAGATCCCTCTTCTAGCACAGCCCTAGTAAGGAAGCTGAGTGAAGAAACAGAATAATGCATTTCAAAGCATTTTAATCACTTGTATAACCAGTTTTAAATCCGAATGCCTGAAAGGAGAAATTAGTTGAACACAATGGTGCTATATATACTGTCATTTTGACAGACAGTAGGATTAAGGGGTTGTCTTTGTGCACCTAGCTGGGTGGTGGCACTTTAGATGGCTCACAGTCCTGTTGTCAAGATCAGCCACATATGTAAATAGTAGGAACTGGTCTCACCAGAAAAACGAGACACCCCTTCTGTCTTCCCAAAGCACAGCTGGGATACACCACAGGGGATCCACGTGCTGAAAGAACAGCAAGATACTGGAAACCAAACCGACACAGAAAAATATTCATTGGTGATTTCTTTCCATCAGAAAGTCAGTAAGAGGACTCAGATCTCAGAAAGGCCCTGCCAAAGCCTGAGTACCAGTGTGATACAGGACTCAGAATTAGCATGAGCATAAAGTGATTTAAGTGCATTTCCTGTTTATAAGATAATGCCATCCTCAAATGATTAAACAACTGACTCTGGTCATTTGCAATTAGCAATAAGGCTGATAACTTCCATTTCAAATACAATTATTTATATAACTGTTACCAAGTATCTCTAAGTTTGGATGAAACAAACATTTAAATTCTAAGAAGGTAAAATAAAATGTTCGAGTGATTTCAACGCTTCCATTGACAAACATCTTCCAACTTTGATTTAGAAATGTGCTTTTAGTTTCCAGGAGGCAAGATGCTCCAGTCTCAGACTTACTCAGCATCCTCATCAATACCATCTGCAGCTGGCACCAACTTCTTTGGACCTAGCGGTAAAATTACGCTTATAATGCCCCTGCCAGAGCCCATGTTTCATGCTGCTTCGTCAAGACACCAGTACAAGCCAAGTTCACAACAGTCTTAAGTGCCTAGCTCCTTTCCATTTTAGGGAAAAGCTACGGACCTCTACCTACTTTCCTGTTTTCAAAGATACAGAATTCAAGCAATCTTATTTTTGTTTCAGTAATTTCAGCTACTGCAGGAGGATTTAACAAAAAAACCTAAACAAAACCCTCCAGTGATACACCAAGTTCTAAAACAAACTTAAACAAACCAAACATGTTTGTATGAGCTCTGCAGTTGCTATTTTAACATTGTGTAATTGAGGTAAGTTTGTCATCCTCCCAGAAAAAAAGTTATCCTTTAGCTCTGACAATCTCTTCACTCCCCAGTTTAATTTTGAATCCTGTAACTACAGCATAAGAGTACTAATTAATATGATGCAATGGCAATTAAAAGCTTAGTTAAGATGATTTCCATTTGGATAAAAAATACATTCCTTTCTAACACCAGTTTCATCTGACTCATATTTCTTCCTGCAGCAGGTATGTGAAACAATTAGCCAATGTTATTTGTTAAGAACACCTGTTCCTTCACCTGATCTTTCACTGCAGGCTGCCTAAGTAATGAAAAAAATCCAAACTGCTTGACTTCAGACTTACTTGATCCATTTAATAAACAGTGGGAAAACCCCGTATGTTTTATTGTACGAGGTATCCCTCCCTCAAACTAAAAAAAAAAAAGGAACTCTAAGACATTAATTTTGAACTCCTGTCTTCCTTACCTGCAAAGTCCCACCGAGATTACTTAATATCAAAGGAGTCAAATACAAAAGCAAAAGAATGGCATAGCTTAGTTGCAGTTTTCCCTCCTTACTTTGTCAGAACTGGACTCTGGCACATCTGATCTGTATTTAAGTTTAGTAACAGTCCCCAAATATCTGTCTGAAAGAGGTCATGAAGGAAACAAGCAATCATCTCAGTAGTAATTCCCCTAGGTATTTACTTTTCAGCAGCTCATGGAAGGATACATAAATACCTTGTACTGGGACTGTGGTGAAAACACAAAGGAGAGTATTAAACAAAACACAACTGTAGTTACATAGTTAATACAGTAGTGACTGTAGCCAATTACATGAACTGTTTTGGCATAGGTTACATTGATCATCTCATTAAGCCTGCCAGTAGCCCTACCGCACTTGAAATTACACGGAAAATACAATTCAAATTAAGAAATTGTCCCAAAACTATTTTTCCTATGAGATACCTAAATTGAGCTCTATCCTTTTCTACATTTGAAACCAAATGCAGATTTTACTCTTAGTCATTTCTATATTAAAAGCTGCTTCCAGGTTTGATTGAACCAAAGATAGACCATAAATTTTTTTTCAACTTTATATAAAAATGGAACGCAAGGGGTCAGCTATTGGGAGACATGTATACTAGTACAAGCTGATCAGAGCCATACCAACAGCATGGTTCATGATCACATACCTCCACTGATTTTGAACAAGGCCTGATATCTTGAGTCCTGGTGGGTAGGCACAGAATACGACAGACGGGGCCAAGAGCTCATGCGAGCAGGCCAAAGTCCTGAATGACCTTATCTTCCATAGGGGCTTTAGGAGGTTGCAGTAACTAATACACAAATATCCAAGTGTCGGCTTTACTGACTCCGCAGGCAACTTCAATAAAGAAGCAATACCTAAAAACTCCCACTTACTTCATGTAATTTCTAAAAAGCCAATATTGCCAAGGAATCTCAACCAAACTCAGTTAGTCCATAACCATCTGCTGCATAGGATGACACAAAACACAACTTCCAGAGTAGTCATTAGCAAGAGAACTATATACTCTGGTCTGGAATGCTTTTATGCACTTGGATAGGAAAATATGCATCCCAAATCACCTAAACTTCCACAAACGATTTCAGATTTTTATTATTTTTTTCCTTAAGCAGCCCCTGCTGAATTTTCTAGTCTTAATTGCTGCTAATGATTAATTAAATGTAGCACTGCATAATCATCTCCTGTACAGATTTACCTGTCTTTTCCCTCCAAATGGATGCAAGTAGCTCACCTGTAGCAGACTTGAAAAATGCAGTGCTAAATCACTGCTTGTTTACAGAAATACTGAACAAAGCTGTAATAAACCCACAAAGACCAAAAGAAAAAACCTCACATCTCCTAGGATTGCCTTCTAAACCTTCTATTCCACAAGCTACGGGCTGTCTTTCATTAAAAGGATATCACCATTCAACCAACTTCATGGTGATTTTTTGAACTATTCTGCATTTCTAATGGCTTTGCTCCTAAAAAAAGTAAGCCACACCAATCTGAAGTATTTTATTCCTGATCTATTAAACTTAATTTTCAGGTTCTAGACTAGTTCTTTAGATGTGTGTCTATATAATATGCATTATTAACTTCCCACCACTGCAGCTGGGGAAAGCTTATTTAGAAACTCTGTCCAGAACAAGCTAAAATTTGTTGGCAGTCAGACCTACCCCAATGCTTGCAGATGTATCAACAGCAATAAAGAGATTCCCAGGGTGAAGAGGAGTGAGGAAAAAAAAGACCACCAACTTTAGTCTAATCAGCCATGTTCAAGGTCTAGTCAGAACTACAGAGTTTATCTTTTCTTGCCATTTTAAAATGCTGCTTCTGCATAATCAGTGCTATCACAAGCCTAAGAAAGAGGCACCTGTTCTAGATATTCCAGATAGGTAAACAAGCAACATACTGGTGGTACAAGTACAGCAAAATCTATTTAGCCTAAAGTTATAACATTTCAGAAAAAAAACCAACAGCATATATGCTTAAAATTTTTATTCTTTGGAGAGCTACAGAACTTATCCAATTCTCATCTTCCTTCGCAGACCATTTCATGCCAGCAAATAAAAGAGAGGCTAAAAATCCTCCTCCAGTGACACAAGCCATGATGCCTCTCCTCACAGCCCGAGCATTTGGAGGCACAGATGAAAAGAAAAGCTTGCTTCAGGTATACAAAACAGAATGAAGCAACTGTCAGAGAGCCTTTAAATACCAGCCTGACAAAACATAGTTACCAATATAAGAAACCCAGTGAACCACTCCCAGAGTGAACATAGGTCTTCAGAGAACTATGGAAGTATCATTCAAACAAGTACAGATGCAAGAAATACTTCATCCAAACCGTAGTAGTCTTGGGCTCCAAAGTGCATCAGCTTGTATTTGTGCTACAGTAAGTTATCTTCCAAGTTGTAATGTGTATCTGCATCCCTCCTGTGCAGGTCTGAGTCATATGTTTATCGTATTCTTGGCATATGTATTCTTACACGCTCCCACAGACTAACACTCTCACAGAAACCAAATCGGTGTTTTTAAAAATTCAAAATCCTTTTCCAAATCCTGTCAACCTCACCTGTTCTTGTATTAAGAAAAATAAAAGGCACATTTTCATTTTTTACTGTACCTCTTGTACAGTACTTGTTGCACCCCCTCACACTGACCAACTCTTTGAACTGCTATTACATTGCAATCAAATTGGCTTTAAAAGACTCATTTCTTTTTTACTCCTCCTTGGCACCTCACATTTGCAAATTCTTAAACAAGCCTCCCAGATAACAGCAATTTTCTGAGACATGCTCATTTTATTTCAACTCTTTCCACCTACCTTTTCATTGCAAGGGAAGGACTTACTTTTTTGTTCTTTCTTTCCACAGGCATTCTTCTTATTGTAGAAATGTGTGAACTTTCTTTGACTGTTAACGGAAGCTAGAGTCCCCAGACAGAACACCCTCACTTTTGATGCAAAGATCCTTTTCATTAGTGTCCTCATTCACCTTTACCTTCTTCATTACAGTAGAACACTACTTTCCCAGGCTGCTTCTTCCAAGGATATTAAATTGAATTGTATTTCAGTATGAAGAGTGTAAAAAGGACAAAAAGTGAACTCAGTCTTGAGATAAGGTTTCCAGATGTAACTTAATCTCCAAAGTATCTCTGACTTTCATAATTTCTATTTATACTTGCCAAAACTAGAACTATTTAATCAAAGGTAGATGCAAGCTTCACAGGTTCCAGTAAAGAGGAAAAGTCCTAAGATTAAGTTTGCAAGCAAGCTTTTTTCTTCCTTCAGTGAGTTTGTAAAAAGTCTAGCTTTGTTCACCTCCAGTGAAGTCTTCAGGAAAAAAACAAACCTGCAACCAACCAAAAAAAACCCACCACCCTTAAAAACATTGGTTAGTAACACTACCAGTTTAAGAATTGGTTACAATGGTAGAGAAAATTTATTCTTTCTCAAAAGTTTTCAATAAAGCTATCCAAAATATTTTTTTTTTTTTTAGCGATGGAAGAAAATTATGCATAGTAGGATTCCCTTCTTTTCTTCCTTCCCTGCTAGTTTTTCTGGTACCCTTCCTTGTCCCCACTCAGCATAGCCTGAAAAGTATCCCAGAGGCTCCCAACCCGAGCTTGGTGCTAATTACACCTGCTCACAGCACCTACTGAGCATTCATGATACCTGGCCTGACTTCCAGAGGCATGGCACAACCGCCTACTCCCACTCAAATCCGTGAAAAATTGAAGTCAGACCAGTCAGGCTCTAACATCCACATTTGATTTCCATCACCAGAGAAGGAAGAGCACATACTGAGAAGAAATGAATCCTCAAGTGCAAACCAAAGTTGTCAGAAATATGCAGCCTTTCAAGGTAAATAACCCAGGCAACAAAGCTGATCCCTGGATGCTACCGCAGGCTGGTCTTGCTGTTGTAGCAATTCCTTAGTTCTACTGACTTAAGAGTAGGAATGAGCCTAACAAATCCACACCTGCCACAAGACACTAAGATTATCCTTTGCCAAATGTTAGTGACACATGCTTTGCACACTGCAACAAGCTGCCTTCTGTGTTATCACCTACACGTTTACTATGACTCAGTATTTAGGGAGTTTAATGATTTGTTTACATAGTCAGCAGCTGATCATCAACCATGGAAGTTATTAAAACAGAATTTTTGTCTAGAAAAGCAGGGAAAGATGCCAATGACATAACATTTTAATTAGAAGATCTTAATTTTTGCCTTGACTTTGTGACTTCCTGCCTCTTGCTACTTCTAAATTCAGTCCCCATGAGACTGAGAAAATTAGTACCACAGCCTCCTATAACCAGACTGGTAGAGGTTTTTAAAACTAATCAGTGACAAACAGTAAGGCTAGAACTTTGAGACACAGCACCATCTTACAAGAGGCAAGTATTTACACAATTCCTTTGTTTTAACTGGGAGGTCATATTTGCAGAACCAGATAAACACCAACTTCAAACAAATACTGAGATCTTGACATATAAATCATAGATAAAAGACAACCATTTAATTACACCTGACAACACCTCACACTCTTAACAGATGCCACTGCACTGAAGAACCCCAATCCCCTGAAGTTACAGGCATGCAGTACTACAGGAAGCAGAAAGTGGCACTGTGAGGGCACACAACACCCTGCACTGTATATGCCTAAAGCTCTGTTTGAGGAAACTTCTAACCTTCAGCATGTGTCTCAAACCCAAAACTGCAATAAAGCCAATAGCACAGTTATAATCTTCATATATTATACTTTACTGACTTCTAAATTGCCAAGCTTATCAAGGAAAGACTGAGTTGCTAACTGCAAGTCAAACAAACTGAATCCAAGACCTAAACAGGTTTCTTCCTAACAGAAGCTATCAACTGCATTAAACAGTTGTATATAAGCCATCAAGAGTTAGTTTACACAACCTTAATTTGCCATCTAATGGGAGCACAGCTAGCAGCTGCAACGTCTGCACAGCACATCCATTCAAGCACAGAGGTACAGCTGGGAACGGACAGAACAGCCCCATATCATCTTTGTCACTGTAGGAACACTGGAGAAAATACTGAATGACCTCAGTACTTACCCGCCAGCAACACAGTTTTTACAACGTGCTAGAATTCATTCAGCCTGTCCCATTTCACAGAATCACTGAAGGTCCCTTCCAATCCAAAGCATTCTAAGATCATCTAGTCCAACCCCCCTGCCATCAGCAGGGACATCTTCAACTAGATCAGGTTGCTCAGAGCCCCGACCAACCTGACCTTGAAGGTTTCCAGGGATAGGGCATCTCCAGACTGCTGTTGCTCAGTTTAAAAGTACACGTGCATTTTGGGGGAAGTTTATGCTAGGGCCTGAGGTGCAAAATGAATATTCTGACCATTAGGATATCCATTAATTTGAGCAGGAGAGATGAAAAGACATACAAACTAGACTTATCAAAAAGGAGCTGCGAAATCTGATCCCCTAGTTCTGCTCACAGCTCTGCCTCAGATTCCATATAGCCTTTGCTAGCTACTTAATCTTTCACCTGCTGACAACAATGAACACACTGATGACCTCATCAGGACAAGGACACATAGTATAGATGATAATCCTCTGTTACAAGCTGAAGCATGCCAGGCCATCTGATGCAGAACCTGAGTCAGACCGTCAAAGCTGTGAGGAAGTCTCTCAGGAGATCAAGCGTTACCCTACCCGTGGCTGCACATACAAGTATTTCCCATCTGGATCTAACAGCAGCAACCCATTCACCAAAACATACAAGTGTAGATTTAAAGCACAAGTTTACCTTCTCTCATGGTATTGGGGGGGGAAGGAGGGTGTGTAGGGGAACAAAACAAACAGAGAGAAGCAAAATTAAACCCCTCCTGTCCATCCTCCCAATTCACAAATCCCATTCTTTCTTCACGCACAACACAGGAGCTTATTTAACTCTTGCAGAAAACAAATGAGTTTACTTGACAAAAAACAGACACTAGGAAAGCACATCAGAAGAACTACCCAACACAGAGAATCCAAATTCAGCACTTACTGTTAAAGAGCATCAACAATGTCTTTCTAAAGGCACAAAGAGACACTGGATGGTTTAATGAATCATGCAAGGAACTGGGAGACAGGACTGGGAACAGAAGTCAGAAATCCTGCAACTAACTTGATACCTGACATCAGGTAAACAACTTCAGCCCCTCTCAGTCTCAGCTTACACTTTAGTAAGCTGATAATAATAAAATTACCTACCTCACTACATGGGTGGAGAACACTTTACTAATTCATGACTATAAAGCAACTTGAGAACTGCGGATATAAAGCTAGCACATATACATAAAGTAAGAACACACATATAATATATTTATAAACAAAACACAAGTTAGAAGAAAGACAAAACACATTACCCAAAAGCTCCAGTCAGCACTCCAGCTATATTGAGCAGGACCCTGCATTTTCTCTGCGCAGGAACTAACAGTGTCCTCTGAACTGGCAAGCAGCTGGCTAATATGACCATGATCCACTTCACGAACTTCCTGTGAACAAAGCAGCAAGGTATGTAATTCACCAATGGAGGAGAAAGGTGAAATAAGAAGATGGTCAATCTATTTAACCACTATATATATTAAATGAAACCACACGGTAGCTTCACCAAGGTGAGTGGCTTGGAAACACTTCCCACCGATACCCTTTTCATTGAGTTTACATTTTTCCCAGAGTGTATCATATTTAACTATTACTCACATTTTAACATTTTATTTCCACAGCAACTTGCTCAACTTGCTCATTGAAACTGCAAAGACATTTAGAGCTGCAGTACCATCAACACAAAACACCGGTGCCCACCACACAGGACATCTCTAGAATCTGGGGGATCTTTTAAAACTTGAAGAAGTTCATGTAGGTGTGGCATTTACTGCCATATATTACTATAATACAAATACATCAAATATTTATACTTAATATTGGTTACACTGTAAATTGTGTATTTTGTCATATAGAAAAAACAAGCGCAACACTTCAAAGACAAGTAGTTCTACTACTTATTATAACGGTAAGCACTCTTCTGTAGCACTCTCCCTCCATATCCATATTCTTCGCCTGGGAGGTCAGTCTTACTTATGAAGGGAAACTGAGCCACAGAAAGACACTTGTCGCAAACCACCTAACAAAACCAGTCCAGGGACAAAGCTGAGTTTCAAGTCCTAAGCTACTCAAAACCAAACCGGTGTTGGCACACACGCGCGTCCGTGGCCAGACAGGGGCACAAGCGGGCCAGTGGTCCCCCGAGGCTCCAGCCAAGCCCGGAGCCCAGGCTAGAGGTTCGCTAGACGGAACACGCCGGGGCGAGGCAGAAAGCAGAGACACCCCAGGCTACGTGGCGTGAGAGCTGGGCTGCTCTCCGAAGGCTTTCCTCGCAAACACTAGGACTCGGTCAACTCCCACCAGCTGCTGCTCGCC
>NW_010387940.1:0-247 GCF_000710305.1 Buceros rhinoceros silvestris | reverse complement strand
CTGGTCTGCTCTCCGTAGTCGTTCCTCGCAAACACGAGGACTCGGGCAACTCCCACCAGCTGCTGCTCGCCACCCTGGCTTTCCGCACGGCAGACCGACCCGTTAGCGCTTGCGTGTCCCGAACTCCGTCCTCCCTCGTTTCAGCGACTGTCACAGCAACAGCGAAGCCTCCCCCTGGCAGCGCAGCTGGGTCTCTCCCCAGGCGGCTTTTGGCACCCGAGAGACCAGACCCTCCCTCCGGGGGCCG
>NW_010387939.1:41611-52869 GCF_000710305.1 Buceros rhinoceros silvestris | reverse complement strand
TGTTTCCCTCCTGTGCTTTGGGACAGCAATCAGAAATCTGCTGCTCACATCTCCAGGTTTAACCTCAGTCACTTACTCCCCAGCCTCTGCTGGGCAGTGGTCTTCTCACCTTTAAGAGACTCCATCAGAAGAGAACTCCGCACCAACAGTAACACCGCAGGTGTTTTTATCAGCAATCCCACTAAAACTGCTCATGGTTTGCAAAGTCATCACTGTCCCCTAGTTAACCAACTAGTCATTCCTATGAATGGAGCCGCATAGCTGGAGAGTAAATCTGGACTGTGTTCAGGTAAATCCTCTGGCAATGTAAAGCAGCACCACTCCATTGCAAATCCTTGTTTGCTCTGCTCATTGTTTGCTGCACGTGATGGATTGTGCTCCTAATCCATCAGCAGAGAGGTGGGGTGTAAGAGAGAGGGAGAAGGAGCTCAGGAGAGGGAGGGGACAGATGAAGGGCAGTGCTGTGACTTCCAACATGAAGCTGATTTTTACCCTTTATTGTTCAGCGCATTTGCCATCGACACAGATTATTAGTTGCGTCTTAGTTTGCTTCCAAATCCCATCAAAAAAGACTGGGTGTTGCAATATAGTACAAAGTGTTCGTACCTGATAAATCCTGCTTGGCTCAAGTACCTGGCTCTGCTGAACACATGCCAGCGTGCTGAGAGTAATTAGTCCAAGTCCCTTCTCGGACCAGTCGTTTATGCAGGACCAGAGGAAATGTTTGTGACACAGAAGTCATCTCAGTGATTTCTGCTCCCATCAGCCATAGTCACGGGCACATTGTGGGCTCTTGATTCTCCAGCATTTTCCCAGCATTGCCAGTGTGGATTGAGAGAAGGAAGACTTGTGCTCTGCATTGTGCCACAGGCTCCTGTATGCTTGATCAGACACAGAAATGCCCAGATAGGAATGCAGAATGACCTATATTCCCAGTACATCAAGTATACTCCAGCATGAGAAACAGATTTTTGACTTTTCAGTGTGTATCACACCGTGAATACTGTAGAGCAACACCACATTGCTCAGAAGGTACAAGTTCACAGTAGAAGATTGCCATTAATATGATCATCTTCTCATTCTGGCTTCCCAAAAGACCTGTGTCTTGAATTTGCCTGCGCACTTTAATAAGTCGGAATAATCCATGCTTATAGGTGTAGTACTCCTGTGCACCGAAGAATCATCAGGATCCCAGGGGCAGATTCATGCCTCAGAGCTGTAACACCTAAAAAAAACCAGTGCTGGAAAAAACCAGAGACTTCAGTGACAAACTCCGTCCCCTCTCTTGTGCCAGCTCCTCCCACACCCTGCTATGGAGGGCTGAACACTGTTTGTAGGCTTTGGATAGGATCAATCCTTTTGGCTAATTCCTATCCATGCTGTCTCCACAGTTGTCCTGTTTCCTCTTTTGCAAGACTAAGGTACAGTGTCTGTCATGAAACAAGTTGTGTTTGTATACAAATAGGCACCACACAACACATGTGCGTGTTGGCATTCAGGTCTTCACGCCTCCCTGTCGATAAATATGCAGCACAGAAACTCACTCACAGCTACAGCATTCGGCACAACACATCTCCATCGCAGCCCTGCACCAGGCAGAGGTCTGAGGGGTTGTATCCCGTCAGGGCTGCAGGTAGTTAGGGCTGTACAGGTACGTTTACAGGCACATTAGCGTGATTTTCTGTGCAGTCGTGCTGACTCACGGTACAGTTTTACATGACACGTGTGTATCATGGCCCGTAATGCACACATACCTTTCAGCCTTGTGCTCCTACGTGCAGTGGAAGTCCGGGCAAAACCTGCCTGCACCTCCCTCTTCATGCTGTGCTGTCGGACGTATAAACGTAAGATGAGCACTCACCAACTCCATTTGTAAATAAACTCAAGAATGTGGCACATTTTCCTACGTGCTGGCAGCAGACACCAGCTTATGTGTATAATGAAGTCTGTGACACGTAGGGTCCTAATTGCTCTGGAGAAGCCAGGTGCCTGCAGACTCAACATCTGCATGAAATATCCGGGTCACACCAGCTTCTTCTGTCCACAGCTCTCCTGATGCCCTTCGTGGGAAGCAGGGCTGCACTGAGAGCTCTCAGAGAGCAGCACAGATATCAGCAAACAGATTGAGGACATGGCTTTGCAAGATGTTGAAAATCTAGCAAATCTGTAGCTAACAGAAATCTCCAGAGCAGTGGTAGGAGATAAAATCAGGTTCATTTCCAGACCTAGAATTTGGGATGGGGGGCCAGTGAGTCATTTCAAGAATAATCAGCTGAAAAGGACCAGCTTAAGACATTTTCGATCTCAGAGTCACAAAGAAACAAAATACTTCCACGTGCCACGTGTGAGGGGCTTGGATTGCGGTTTGGGCTGCAGAAGGGGCCTTTCAAATGGACCAGACAGGCCCTGGGCAGTAAAGCAGCTTCTGCTACCGTTTTTATTAAGCTTAAAGGAAAAAAATGGGGCAAGGAAAAAGAAAGCCTCTGGGATGACAGAATCAACTTGTAAGACAGAAAAGAGAAACAGCAGGTTAGATGACTTCTGGGGCCAAAATGGAGAAAACTGCTGCTTCCAGTAGCTGGTCTTCTTTGCCTCATGCAGAGATGAGCAGCAAGCGTGTGGACACCTCAAGTGTCCCCGTGCAGTTACTGTCTCTGCTTGTGTGCCCTGCAGAGGCAGCGGGAGCCTTCCCCCAGGTCTCGTTTTGTCAATACCGTTGTCTTGCAGCAGGGACCCCCTCGTTTTCTCCTGACCCCCAGCATCCCTTCTTTGGTGTTCTTTCGAGTTCTTATTGCAATGAAAGCACCGCTCCCGACAATGTTATTGCAGTAGGGGCTTATTCAAACGAACATGGACAAAACCTCTCCTGCTCTTACTTTGTTTTGTAGCTGCACATTGCTTTGTCCTTGCCCGCTGTGGGCACACAAGTGGGCTGAATTTTTCTTTTCATTTTATTTTTTTTAAGTTTTCATTGGTTTGACTAGTGTCAGTTTGACTAAGGAGCAATTGAGTTCCCAGCATGGTTTATAATACTCATCAGTGTTTTATCCTTCCGCTTAGGGATCAGATGCAATAACTGAGGGACTGAAAATGTGGGGAAGGATTTAATGGATGCTAACAAGGCATGTAGGTATCAGGGGGTCCTAGCGGTAAAATGATCCAGAAGCCAAAAAAGCAGAAAACCAAATGGTGTTCTGAGCTGCCAATATTTGCTGTACAGTTAGCCTTAACCTGTGCCAAAGCGAAAGACATCAGAGCTTCAAGGCATTAGAGGGTTCCCACAGGGATCAGGAGATAATTTCTTTCCATGAATGGCACAATTAGTCTAGTGAAAAATGGCTTGAGGGTAGAGGTCGTTTCCCTCTGAATCATCACAGACTGGCCACTGCCAAAGGCAGGAAGCAAAGCGGAGTGCATGGGTGATCTCAGGTGGCACCGCAAATCCTGTGCTCCCGCTTAATGCAGAAGCCTAAGCCCTGCTGGTAGCTCCCCCAAGGAAAGTGGAGTTCGGTACAATTTTCACATGTATTTGTATTCAATAATTGATGAGCTCAGTGAGTTCCTACCAAAGTAGCCGCTTCCAGCCATTTCCTTTATTTAAATGTAATTGTTTGTTTAAAACCGTAAAATGAAAGCCCAGAGGGATCCAGGGAGTTTGACCTACTGTGCCCACTGTAAGAGATCCACAGCCGCAGCAGAGATTTTGCTGTTCTGTGATGCTGATGCTTTCAAAAGGTTGCTGTTAAGCCCAGAACTAAAGCTCCCTCCCTTCTGCTGAAGCAGTCTCCGTGGCCTCTTGGCAAATCACAGCATATAACACTCGTGTAAGTGTTCCTGTTAATGTGTGGACCGTTACTACAGTCCACACATTAAATATATATTCACTTGTCCATCTATCACGTAGCAAGCCTCATGTACCATGATCCCAGAGAAGCATCTCAGACAAGTGAAGAGATCAGACATGTCCTGAAGTCATCTAGATGATCTGTTGGAGCCTTTGTGTCTCATCCTAAAAGTGGAATCTAATAGTGATCCATTGTCAAATGACAGAAGCCAGAAAGAAAGGGACAGGCACTAGATACCTTCCCTGTGTGACCCTCACACTATAATGAGCACGCAGAAGTCTTGGTGGTTACATTCCCCAAGCTTCCAGCATCTACAAAGTTAAAGTGAGACTTGTACAGAAAATGCTTTTCTTCCCAAACCTTCCACTGCTTCCTGCTGGCCCTTCTGTATGGGCTGGAAATACCACAAAAACACCCTTAGACAGAGCTGTTTCAGAGCCCTGCTTTTCATCTGGGCCTAAGAGATACAAAGGCAGACGAAAGTAGTACATAAAAGGAGAGAAGGAGTTTCCTTTCCCCATCTCAGGGGCCTGATTTGGATTCGGTGTGGGTTAGATAAGCAGCTCTGCAGCACTCTTATCCACCAAAACATCAAGTGTGCTCAGTGTATCCACGAACCTTGTCAGAGCTGTCTGCAGGTCTGCCCTACCGCCATTTCCCGGTTCTCCAGGATCTTGGACATCCCCGAAAGGTGCATCCACTTACCCGCATGCTTGCCACCTTCTCTGCAGCTCGGACAGGGGCAGCAGCAGCTGGCAGCTCAGTACCCTCACACACCCCTGCCTTCCTGGGGCAGTTCCCTCACAAAACAGCTCCTGATCTGTGAAGCCAGTGGAGTGTTTGCCATGCAAACCCTGTCCTCAGGAGGCACGGTCTGGATGCACGCAGCCGTGTTTCTGGGCTTGTTGCCTTTGGGCAGAGAGTGATTCAGGAGGCAGCGGCTTCCCTCAGGAAATTTTAGGCATATCTGACCAGTCCAGGAGGGTGAAACATGCTGTTTGCTTTGGCCCTGATCCTGCAGAAGCTGAGAGGTGTGTTAACTTTATGGACTGCACATAGTGCCACCACACCTGTTAAAAAGGCATATAGTTTATCTTGCTCTCCATCCATGCTCTGCCGAGCAGATTGACCCTCTTTGCACTAAAGCATCCTGGACTGAACCTTCATGTCTATACCCGAGCATGTTTGTAAGGGAGATAAAGCCTGGCCAGGAAGGCAGAAGCACATCTGGCTGCAGGATGGCTGCAGCACCTGAGGCAAACCCCCACGTATGGTGTGAGTGTGGTTAAACCTGCGCTGTGTGCTTGATAGCTGGGTATCAGCTAGGTGTACGGCTATGTAATTACACTGCAATTAAATTTAATAGCTTCACTAACAGCTCAACTGCAGGAGAGTTTGTCTGAGAATTTTTGTATTGGGACTATTAACCTCGTGATGGTTTCACACATCTATTTACACTTACATACTGTCCCCTAAAATTATGTTTACGTTCCATCCAGGGGTTTATAAAAACATCTTTGTTGTGATTGTTCTTTTATAAGCCAGCATTGCTCAGTGCAAAACTGATCAAACAAGGTACGTTGCACAAGTGGGGTGAGTCCTGTATGCTGATGTCCGTGACAGGAGTGTCTCAGTCCCATGAGCTGGGCAGTCCTCTGGAAGCAGTGGCCTTCGTCCTCCCAAGACAGCAGGGAAGGTCTGGGGTTCCCTCGTGTTGCAGAGGGAGTCAGTAGAAGAAAAGGCTGCTGTATCATAAAAGCCCAAATTGCCATTTGAGATCGGTACTCTCTCATCACCTGCTCTGTGCTCCCTCAGCTCCTGGACTGTGGTGAGCCAGCTGAGGACTTCCATCTTTCAACCTCCAAGTTTGAGGCAAACCCGTGTGCTGGCAAGAGCTGCCAGCTGCTCTTGGCAGCACTAGGAGGAAGGGCTGTAGCCCAGGTTTCCATTAAACAAGAGGTTCTCTCCGGATGATTCATTGCTTCGGTAGGTTCTCCAGGGTCACGGTGGAATATATCTTATCTTCAAGGCTCACACTTCCATGCCAGTTCAGCATCCAGTGAATTTCCATCCTTTTCCTTGTTCAGTTCCAGGACTCTATCGATCTCTTGATTTTAACCTTTTGTACTGTGTAAGGTCTATGTTTAGGCATCCTCATTTCTCTTTATTTATTAAGAGGAATTATTTCTAGTTTGCGGATTGGAATCTGCTTAAGCTTTCACTGTGATTTATAAAGTCCTATCTCTCCTACCACACCAGCTTTTGGTTTTCTGTTTTAACTTGCTTTCAGCTTCATAATGGTTTTTAATCAGACAACAATTAATGATGCAAATAAGAAGAATGGATACAGAGGGATTGCTACATCTACTGTATTACAGTTATTTTTTATTATTTTCTTATAATATTTGAAGGCCAGTTGCCACAAATGTTAAGCACCATGTTTAATAGTCAGTGAGGAGGAGCACAGTCAGTGGACGCGGTTTGGTCCGGTGGAGAGAGCTTTGTGCTAGAAGACATGACACATTAACTTTTTATGCAAGTGGTGTTTATGGTCAATGAAAGATATTAACCTTTACCCTGTCACTGCATTGCTCTAATCAAGAAGAGAAGGGTCTGGTCTTTGGCTATGAGCTACTAAGGCCCATTGCAACAGCCTTTATTCAAAAAAGACACAAGCTTTGGTAAATATACTGAAAAAGAAGGAGTAAGAAATCATCTGTTCATGTTAACATAGACAATAGTTTTCATGCATCATTACTGTGACAGTTTTTAGAGAGTATTGAAGAATTAGGAATTAATCTTTTCAGGGGAAAAGAGGAAGTCTCTTGATGACATGATCTGTTTGATCACTCCAGTTACTTCTTGTAGAAGACATTGCATCTTCCAAGCTGTTCCTTTGCATATGATTGTCCCAGAGTACAGCAGGTGTCACCCCTTGTCCTCTCACTGATGCAAACTGTGGCAGGGAGCACTGGAGGGTTTATAACCAGCATGGTGATCTACGTGTTAACTGCAAGACAGTTCCCCAGTGGGCATGGCTGAACTGGAAGGTAATTTCAGCCTTCGTATTTGAGGCAAACAAAAGAAATACTGTGTTATTGCTCTTTGAGTTCTCTCTTCTAATTGAACTGGAGTTTTTGGAGGCTTTTCTCCCGACTGCCATCTATATAATGCAGTTTTCCATGACATGTATAACGATTCGTAAATAAATCACTAGCCAAAATAAATATGCACATCTTTTAGTCATGAATGTTGCAAGAAAATAAACCTTTTGTAATTGATAATTAATGTCTTCAGGATCAATATCTGGCAGAAGAACCTGTAGCGTAAGCCTGAATCATCTATGACTACTCAGACATGACTGATGCTTTGAAAACAAGCCTGAGTAACAGCCAAGTGTGTAAATTACAGCTTTAATATAAGCTAGGTACCCAGTGGCTTGAGACGGGGTCTGCTCGTGGCAGGCAGTGGCCATTCAGTGTTTCGTGAGTACTAAGACATTCTTTCACCGTGTCAGGATTGACATAGAGGGAAAAGCGTTACTCCAGCTTGGGACTGTATTGCACACAATTCAACTGACTTGCTTTCTCTGGCCATTACTGGTCCTGGGAGCTGCTGTAATTAAAATAATGAATGTAGAGAATCCATCGGAGGAGGGTGCAGGAGTGGGTCTTTGGGATGTATTCCTACATGCGTGCAGTTAATTCCAGTAGCTCAGGCTGAGTTGGGAAAGCAGAAAATATCCACAGGTTTGAATATTAGATAACTTTGCTAAAAATGCTCTGCCCGCCCTCCCTGCCTGTGAGATGCTCCAGGTAAACAAAGGAAACAAAAGCGTTACGTCCCGCCCTTGCTCACCAAGCCCCTTTATCACTTGAAGAATGCAAGGCTTAGGCGGAGGGTCTTATCACTTGACGCCTCATCGATACAAAGAGGAGAAGACTATTGTCTCTACAGCCACGAGGGAGGATGTAGCCTGAAGGGATCCGAGCCATAAAGATACCAGAGATAATGACCAGCCCTACCCGAACTGCGCCTGCGTAATAGACTGTTGAATATTACTTTCTCCTCCCAGGGGAGGCATAAGTCCGATTTAATGAGACATGCGATGCATGACGTTGTGTGACCTGTAACATGAAAGAGGACTGCGCATGTGCAAAGGGGAGGAGACCTAATTTACATCAGGAGCGGGAGATTCTAATACATATGTACCAGGCGGTTGAGCAATCCTTTGAATATGTACGTTTTACTGCTTTAAATAAGAGGCCAAAGCTACGGTGTGGTGTGCAAGCCTCCTTAAGGGTACCTGACCCTCGCTGCACCCAACTCTATAGAGCTGATATCACAATAAACATACCTGCTTCACAATCTATTTTGATTGCGGAGTTTTTCCACGCATCAAGGCAGTAACTGCGCAGCCCACAGAGAGAGCAGGCTGCAGGAGCTCTGGTATTGTGAATAGGGGGAGAACTGATACACAGAGCAAGTAACATAACTGAACTCTCCGATCAAGCTTTGAAATTGGGGATGAAGGTAGACCTCACTGCTGAGATTATCTTGTCCAGTATTTTTGATAGATCTTTGTTCTCTCTGTGTGTGGATATAGATGTTAGATGCACTATATGTCCCTTATATGTCATCTCTACATTGATACATGCTCAGTGACTAAAAGGACAAATGTAAACACACAAACAAATTCAGGCAGCTCAGATTATGTGCTGAGAGACCCAGTTATCATAAAAAGACCAATAAGAAAGAGTAGAAGGATGTTTGACTGCTGGAATGGCTCCTGTTTCCTTTTCATTATTCTTAATAAAAGGAGATGGTGCTGAAAAATTGCGTTTCCTTGGTTATTTTTCCCAGGAGATACTTTATAAAACACAGAATATATAACAGACCGTGTTGCAAGCAAATACCTTATTAAGGGAATATGGTTAGAAAGAAAGAGTAACACAAATGAACGGTAATTTTTGTCTCCTATTACACTTAGTAAATGTGCAATAGTTCTTGATATGGATTTAATAGCAGCTGCCCTAAGAGTGAGAAAATAATCTCACAGCCATGGTCTGCTCCTGAACTTTTTAAATAGTAGAACTGGATATCAGCAAACTAAAAGATATCGTAAGACTCTTTGAGTAGACAGCAATAAGATTTCAACTGTGAGACCTGACAGTGAATAAGAGTGCATTTCCAGAGTCCAGAAATGCAGGGCTTTAGGGAATCCTGGTGGTGTCTCTGTACGAGCCATTGGTTTCCAGTATTTAAGGACCAAGTTCAGCAAGGTGCTTAGATACCTACCGGCATCACCCTGTCAGGGTCAATTACCAGTCACACCCCCTTGACCAAACCATCCGCACTCTGCCCCAGGCCCCAAGCCCAGGAGTCCTGCCCTTCCCTGCTGTTGTCTAGAATGGAGGGTGGGATTCAAGAGAAACCTGACCCGTAAGCCCAGCTGTTAGCTTGGGACCATGGGCTGGGTTCCAGCAGCAACTCTGTGGGGAGTGTTATGTGAAACACTATATTCGGGATGGTTTTCCACTATGCAAACTAGCTCCTAATTTTGTCTGGCTTCACAAACTTTCCTGCGCAGCCAGCCCATAACTTGTAACAATTCATAATGTAGAAGTGTCATCCTGAGACATGGCCCAGAGCGCTCAGCAGAGCCGAGGCGAGATGGGTTAGATAGTCAGCGTGAGGGCCTTCACAGCTCTTCACATGACTCCACTTTTTGGCATCGAAGTCGTAATCATTAAGTGCCCAACATTTCCACCATAGTCAACATAAGAGAAGGTGAAACATGCAGAGGGCAACAGAGCAGGTGAGCTGCCTCCTCAGGGTTTCTGCCTCTTTTATTGACTGAATAAGAAAACAGGCTGACTAAGTCCCTTAATCTGGGGACATCGAGTGCCCCAGGCTAGCTGAGATGAATGTTAAGCTTTGGGTAGTGAAGAAAACCCAACCCAAAGTGCTAACTGGAACGCAGACCTGCCCCCAGCAGGGGTTTCCTCTGGGAGGGGATTTCCAGCTCACGGGTCTTGTGTCCATGGGTACAGCTGCTGACTAAATACAATTGGGTGCATGAAAGGAAAACATCAGTTGACACAAGCTTATCAGCAGCAGCGACACGGCTGCCTGGTGCTCTTGTGATCCAATGAAAAGGTTTCTGTGTCAGAAGGCAAAAGGGGCGTCCTTTAGAGAAAAGCCCACCAAAGCGGGACACACACTGGTTACACAACCTCCTTCTTCCAGGACAAGCTCCGCCAGCCAGGGAATAAACCTGAACAGCAGAGATAAAGTTGTGTTGTTTCCACCGATGTTAGATGACTTTTTCAGCAGAAGCCATTCAATTCGGTTACATGTTGTGTTTTTGCCCCCCCCACCCCCCAAGGATTTGAGTCACCTTCAAAAGGAATCCTCCCCCTCTTAGCTGCTATCGTTCTAGCATCACTCAGTAATGCCTGCAAAAACAACAAAACCTGTGGCAGAAAAGGAGATATATTTTTTCTTTAAAAAAAAACAAAAAACCAAGCCAAAACCAACCAGAACTTCGGTTTCTTGTTGAGTAACCGTATTCCACGAGGCATGGCAAGCAGACATTAAATTGTCACTCGACTCAAAGGCAAACCATTATTCTGTAATTTTGTATGTAAATAAGATGTATTAGGAAATCGCTCAAGCAATTAATTAAACAGCTGTTACAGAATAAGTGATAAAGGAAACAGGGGAATGAATATGTGGAATTTTCCTTGCACGGGCATTAGTATGCATTTATTTATTTATTTACCGCTCGTGTAGATGTGCGCTACAATTCCTGCATACCTTGCTATCAGCTCTGAGCATCGTCGGGGGGTGTTAACCCCGTGTTGTTGGATCCTGACTTCATTGCTGCAGCAAGAGGGGAAAGAGGTGGGGGTCTGCGATTGTTGCCACATGAGGCTGCTGGTGGCACGGCTGGCAGCCTGCATGCGTGGCCGACACTTCAGCTGGAGGGGGGGCTTTATTAGCTTTCAGAAGCAATTTTTTATCTTTGAAAGGTGCAGTGACCTGGGAATGATGTGCTGACCCTAAGCCGAATGGTAACATCAGCCTTGCTGTCTTCACATGGACACTTACTTGGAGGGAAGCCCACAGGTTTTTAAGCCGTGCCATGTATGTCACACCGAGGTGGTGTAGTAGGGCAGACAGTCCTGGGAAAGGGAAGTTTTCCAGGCCAAATACCAAAGGACGTCCCTAGAGCTGGTGGATGCAATAAATTTCTGGTGTGTGACAGGAAGAAATTGTAACGGTTGGCCTGCATGAAGGGAATCAGAGGGAAATGAAGCTCAATCCATGTTTTCACTCTACTTGTTCTGCTAGTCCTTGCTTCTGTCCTTGCATACTTTTTGGTCTTCCTCCTCTTCTTGGAAAGATTCC
>NW_010387939.1:27882-41506 GCF_000710305.1 Buceros rhinoceros silvestris | reverse complement strand
CTTTCCCTGAAAGGTCTGTGCATTACAGGTATGTTGAGGATGTCTACTCCTTTCTGACAATGCCAGCACAACTGAGGATACTAGTTATGGTCTTCTGCTCCTATCTCATAGTCCTGCTGTTCCTCAGTGACGGGACTGGTCTCAGACTCATCTCGTGCAGACGTTCAGCCCTTTAGGTAGAAGACCACTGTTTTGTTTTCAATGCTCTGTTCATTACAGTGGCAGGTTTGGCAGCAGCCTTCACAGCAGTTCCATTTGCAGCAAGAACAGCCTGTACACCGCCTCACTGCAGGTCTGTCAGGGATGTGGTCCAGCTCTAGGCAAGGTCCAAACTGAACAGAAGCCTTCCAGCTTGTGAGCTGCACTTGTGAGGAAGGGAGACACAAATGCCTTGATGGAATTGAAAGGCTGAGAAAGGTTTGCGATGAGCAGCAGTAAGGGATTCCCTCTCAGGGTTACATTCATCCCTCTGTGGAGGTCAGCACAAGGTGATGTCTCCATCTTTGACTGTTTCCATCCTTTCAGCTCAGCAGAATGAATGCACTGGGTGAGTGGCTGCAAACTGAACCTGGTGTAGAGAAAGCAGTGTTTTGGGAAACGGGGCCTTCAGAGAAACCGCAGCAATTTGCTTAGCTCTGGGACCATGTTGTGTCACGTTCCCAGCCTTATTAAAAAGACGTCACTGCCTCTCCAGTGGAAAGGATCAGAGCCTTGAAGAGATGAAGGATTGTTCCGGCTAGTCATGGAAGTAATTTTAATTTGCAACATTCAGCTTCCAACTGTTCAACAATAGCAAGAGGTTAACAACGTGGAACTGGGTCTTGCTCAGAAGACACATTTCACTCAGTCACTGCACATGTTACTGTCGGTCCTCAGGCAGCTCTTTTCTCCTGCTCCCCCCTCCCCGGCTGAAGGAACTGGACTAATGTCACCTTTCCAGGGACTTCAGAAAGTGTGAATTGAGCCTCAGGGTAGTAAACATTCGCTTGACAGGCTAATCCTCCTGCCTACAGCACATAGCAAAGCAGCTGCAGACAAGGTAGACCACCAGAGTGATCACGAGGAATCACTCCTGCAGTTGGGCAAGACTTCGCTGTCAGTTTGAGGTTAGTGTCTGCCTTTGTCTGGTAACCTTAGCTCTTGCAAGAGATGAACTGGAATAAGCAAAAGTATTGAAGAATGTGATTTTGTTTGGTCTAAAAGAGTCTGAGCTGACCCCATCTCACTGACATGATGAAACATCAGCTTACTCTAGAGCCACAGAGAGGACAAAGTACTCTGGAGGGTGGTTCAGAGAGAGTACCTTCTCTGGGGCAGTCTCCAAAGCCAATAGAGAAAGATCAGGCTCCACCGGTAGTCCTAACTCAGGAGCTGGAGTTAAATGCCTCAGTGGTCCCAAGTTGTTTGAATTAGTGCCAGACAGTGGCATAGCAGCGCCATGTTCTGCTGCCCCGCTGTGCCGTGAAAGCAGCTATCCGCAGTGCTCCAGCATCAGCCCATTACCTCCAGGCTGGCCATCTCACCGAATCTAACAGGAAACTTTCCCGTGAAAACCGGAATGTTTTTAGTGGGCAGACGTTGGGTTAAGGGAAAAACGTGACTTGCAGCTTGAGTGAAGGCTTCAGAAGCAAAGAATCAGGATAGCGAAAGTCCTGGCCTCTGGTGACTCCTTCGTTAAAGGGACAGCACCGGTCTCCTGAGAAACCGACCTTCTGTGATTTTGCAGGGCGACAGCTTTTCTGATTTTTGTGTCTTAGCCACAGACAGGCAGCCTGGAGCATGGAAACGCAGGGAGAAACAGGGCAGCAAAAGGCAAGGATGCATCAGCCGCAGAGCAGTTCACGAAGCATCATTGCCATGCCATCGGGGTGCACAGGCTGTGTCCTTCAGATCACTTCCATGTCCACTTCCATGTCAATCACTTACCACCACTGGCTTGTTCTCCTTGACTAGGAAGGACTTGATATCCAGCAAATTAAAAAGGGAAGGGCCAAGAGCAGCCAGGGGGAAAGGGCCTGGCTTTGCTCCGTGCTTGGAAGCGTGGCAGTTTCCTCGTTTCACATCCAACGGTGGGAGAAAAGGGATGCAGCATGGTCCATGACCCCAGAATGACTCAGTAGGTCACTGTCGTGGCAGACCACCTGGTCTCTCATTAACAGTCCCAGCAAAGGGAAGGACAGGGATATTTTCTTCTTCTGTCCTCACTGGAGAATTATTGCAACAGCTGTCCTAGACGCGGCAGATTTAATAACTGCAAATGAAGGGCATTTATCTCTGAAATAACTGTTTTGATAAAAAATGGGAAAATCAATGAATTCATTACTACACACTGACAGTAGTACTTGGGGGGAAGGGAACAAGCTTGTGCTGTTATAAATGATTGTGGTCTGGTGGCATTTTGGTGTTCAGAGAGGTGTTCATGTGTAATGGAAATATTTGTGGCCTTTATCCGGAATTGCAATGGTCTAATATGCAGAGCACACCTTCTGCAAACGCCACTCAAAAGGCTTCCGAAGCACCCGTAACTTCTGATCTACCTTCCCCAGCAGAGCCAGTGGGGAATTCTGTCCAGGAAAGCAGTCTCTCAGCACCTCTTACCTGCTGAGACGGTGAGGGAGGCATGGATGGAGATCTCCCATCAACACCTCCCCTCTCACCAGTGCTAAAGCCAGCACACACGGACCAGCCAGCACGTGCGCAGAAGTGAACTCAGCACCAACCAAATCTTGCTGAAGTCACTGATGTAACGGGTTCTGGTAGGCACAGCAGACTGTAAGTAGATATTCCTGCAGAATGTAACTTTCAGGATCCTTTTCAGCATTTCATTTCATAATAGGTCCAGTTTCAAAGGTTTTCTCTGTGCTGTTGAAAAATTGCCACTGAAGAAACATAGTTTCCTTTGCAAAATCTTGTAGATTATTAATGGAAAACTTCTGCAAAGTATTTGCTTTTCCAGTTTTGCCACTGCTTTCTGTCTCTTTTTCTTTCCTTTATCCCCTCTTTCTTTTTCCTTCCTGAATTTGCCACTCAGAAGAGAAGGCGGAGAAATAATTGTATGAAGTCAACATTTAATTTACTTTTTTGCATGTTAGTGGGGAAAATAAGAGTAAAACCATTTGTAAAAACAATTCAATTTTAGTAAAGATTTTTTTTTTTTTGGTCAGAACAGAAGGATCAAGCACGTCTGTTGTAATTTCTTGGGCCACCATTAGACAGATCCTGAAGACTTTCATCTCCCAAAGAAGTGAAAGGGTTTACCCCAATTTAATTTATCACTATGTGGTGATTTATCACTATGTGGGGTCAGAAATACCTGCTGAAAGTGCAATATATTGTGCACTACCATCCTGAGGCCTTCCAGCTGCCAGGCTCTATAGGAATAGCACAAAACATTCCGCACAACAGGTTCACTGAGTGTTCAGTGTAAACAAACACTGATGGGATTTATAGATGTACGTTCCAACTCTTTTTTCCTCCAAAAAGCAGAAGTGGATTTTGTGACATGAACCTGAAAACCCCTTGTGTGCATTAGCAGAAGTCACATAGTCCTTGCGCATCTCACCTGACTCTGAACTCTGGCCTGGCAGCTTCTCTCCTCACCTTGTTTTGCTTTTGATCCCAGTATTTCTTGATGGGGATTTGCAGTGACTCCTCTCCAGACCGTGCACAAGAAGCCAGTATTTGATGTGAAATCTCTAAGCTGTCAGATCTGCCTCATTGCCATCAATGGACTGGGGCCATCTGACACCAGCTGAGGATCTGGCCCATCACCCAGCCAGAGGACCAGCAATGACCAGCTCTTGACCGGACCCACGGACCGGGCCAATGCGCAGCTGTATCGAGGAACACGAGAGCTTAGATGCACCAGATAAGTGAATAAATCCATGCTGTACTCGCCGTTTATTTGCCCTAGAAATAACAGCCTCGTCAGAGCGTAGTGTACTGGCAAGAATAGCGAAGCATCCGACATGATGAATAATGTTTACATCGAGAATCCAGATGTCATTTTCCATCCTGTAGCTTTAGAAATAATGGCCTGTTACTTCTTATTAAATCAAGGGTAATCCATTCACCTACAGGCCCAATGATAGCTGTCGCTGCTAATCTCCACTCAGGGAGCTATATTCATCAAGAGGAGAGGCCTGTGTTTCCAGCAACAACTGGAAACCCGGTGCTCTTCAGCAATGAAATTCCGAATATCCGGTAGTCATTTAAAAGTATGGGTCTGTTAGCACGGTCCAGCATTTACATAAACCCCAGTCTTCTATCAGTAGTGTGACCTCCCGTGTCCTCAAGCACACAGACCCCGATATTATTTGTTTCCTTCACAAACCTTTTGATTCACTAGCAATAAAAAGCTCAGTGACTCTTTTCAGTGATGTTTCTCTCAGTGTCATACAGCTCTTTAGACAGTTTAATGCTCCTGGGAATGGATCTGACTTCGAAATTGGCCCTGCTTGGAGCTGGGGGATGGACAAGATGACCTCCAGAGGGCCCCTTCAACCCAGATTTTTCTATGATTCTATGAGGGAGGCGGTGATAACAGCTACAGTTAAAATGACTTGAAATGTCCTTGAAAATGGCCATTAAAATTACCCTGAAAAACAAGGGGAAGGTCTCTTTAAACCACTTTTATGCAGTGTGTTTTTCCTAGGTGAGTTCAACCACTGACATCCTTGATTTGACCTGGCAATTATGTCAGTGCGCACCTGCCTTCCTTTGTCTTTCTGCCGAAGCGTGAAGAAAGGTTATTTTTCTGTGGGGAAAAAAAGAAAAAAGAAGGAAATTTAGAAAACAGAGATTAAATAAATAAGTGTGTGACCAATTTATTATGAGATATTTGCACACAGCAAGAAATGGTCACATCTACTTTCAGATTCTAGTCCTTCGCTTTGGGGGTTTTGGACTGTAATTGTGTTCAGTCTTCTATTTATACAATGAATCTATAATGTAATTTCATGAGGTACTGAGATGCACTGAAAAACATATGAGCACTAAGTTGCTCTGCCTAATCCATATGAAACAGTGTTGGAAATCAGCCTGGTAAACATGGCAAGAGAATGAGCAAGGATTTCATCTGGGGCTCTGACACTAATCTAAAAAGGATTATCAAGGAGATAGCCTGAGATGCAGAGCACTTGAGCAGAGAGGACAACGAATCCCATTTAAATGAATGCATTGGATCGCGGGTGGCTTGTAAGCGATTAGCACATGGACTTCATACTGACCAAGCCGGTAGGAGCTCATCCCTCACAGCCACTGCACTAGTTACGTTTACCGCTCCATTCGCTGAATACAAATGGAGGTTAAGAGAAACAGATGATTTTCAGACATTAGCTTTTAATAGGGACAGCATGTCTGGCAAGATGAAAAGAATGAAAAGCTCTCGCTGTTCACAGTTGTAATCCACCCCCAGTTGTCTCGCTGTCGTTTCTGCACAAGCTCCACCACTTGTTGCTTTAGGGAACCCACATCAACAGGAATTAAGGCAGCCAGCGCTCTGTGCTCAGTGTCCCAGCAGAAGGTGGTTCTTACACTGAAGTTCACGCTGTGTACCAAAGGTGCTGATGCTTGTGAGCACACTCCTCTGACCTCCCTGCTCTATTACCCTTGTGTTGTTTTCTCTTTAAATTGTATGTTGTTCCTAATAACAGATCAGTGAACAACTGTACATTTGGGGTGACAGAAAGCAGAGGTCAGGCCAGCAAAATATTTAATTGCAGGTTTAACTTAAAACTGAGAATTACCCCTTCTGAAACAAAAGAAATAACTCATTCCCTCCTTTTGTGGCAGGAACCTAAGAGACTGCTGATTCCCTCGATCTTGTCTGCTTGTCTTTCTCCTGCAAATTGAAGGTTTTGTGGCTTTTGGCTTTTTGAACTACAGGATTTAGTTTCCAAATACCAGAAAATGTCTTGTGGATTGTAACATGTGCAGTCCTGTGTTCCTGTATCCCACGTGCCTGAAGCCAAGCATCTAGATAAGCTCAGGGGTTTGTGAGATGTTTCAATAACAACTGAACAAATCCATGCTAATTCCATAAATGAGCTGCCATCCATCCTTTTACTGTTCTCTTTGGGCTTTGGCTACAAATAAATTACGCCCACCCTCAAGTCCCCTAAAATCTTCCTAAGTTATCATGCAACGAGTGAACAACTTAAATAAAGCCTCTTCAAAGCCTGGCAACTCTCTGCATGCATCTGTAACAACCCTGAGCATTACTGCAAGCGCATCCACCTAGAGCACAGCCGCTTCACAGTGATGTGCTGATTTCCTGAAGCTGCGCAGGACGATGGAGAACATAAAGGTATAGTCCATTCCACCCCCTCTCCTCTCTTTTCTGTTATTGTTTTCCCTTTGGTTCTGACTAAGGCTAATGAAGCTCGTGAGATGGGAAGTGTGTTAACTATACCAACACTTCTCCACCTTTCCCAAGCCTAATCCGATTCTTTTGCCAGTTTTGTTGAGTAGCCCTATTCCCACAGGCAAACACTCCCATATAATTGTATGGTTGAACTAAAGAATGTCCTGGATGATACAGGGCATTCCTTGTTTGAAGCAAAGCTGTCACAGATGTATCCAAAGCACCTTTTCCTTTTCTTGCATGCCGTAAAACAGAAGCTGTTACCTACACTGCAAGCGTTTATCCATTATGAGGGTGTGTCTGATTCAGTAAGACTGGAATGAGTTCCAGTACGTTAAGTATCTCAAAAGCCAAGGTTCCCTCTTTCTGGAGCTCACGCACTTAGTTCACTTAGCTTTCCAATCATAAATGTAATCGTAACATAATGACATACCCCGGGGATCTGGAAACCTCACTGGGTACTTCATGGGATGTATTAAGCCATCTACCATGCCTTTCATCCACTGGAAGATTTGTACAAAATAAAGAACATTGTTATAAAAGATGACAGATCATAAAATAGAGGGCCAACCCCTCAAGTTGTGCATCATAATAAAGCCAGTAACACTGTACTGATTTGTGCCAGCAGAGGATCTGGCTCTTTCTATTTAAAATAGACGTAAATATCTCAGAGCAATAAAAGTGAAATACGCGTTAGCTGTGCTTTAAGGAGAGATTTCAGGAAACTTTATGTTTAAATTTCTTGCTTGATTAGCCCACAATGGCTTCTAATCGCTTGGGAGAATTTTTAAAAATCAAACTTGAATACACTCAAGACACAGAGGCTGAGAAAGTTGTCTACAGGTCATGGGAACTGACTTACTTTTTAAGGGAAAAGAGTCCTTCAGCTCTTCTGCAAATAGCTATTGCATCCAATATTGAGGGTCTGAAACTAGCCAAGCTTGTTGTTTGAATGAAAGCTCAGCACCTCATTTTCCACTCATCTTGCAAAGGATGTGGAGAAAATGATAGAGTAATGTTATTGTAAAAATGGAGTGAAAGGTAAATGGGATCTTTTGTGGGTTTTGTTTTTTTTTTTTTGAGCCAGTCCTCGCAGATGGGTGATTTTTGTCTGGGTTTGAAGATGGGATATGGATGTATCCTATCAGCCGTCATGGAAGACTAGACAACTACTTACTCAAACTCAAATCAGCGTTGGGTGTAACTGAAACACTTGTTTTTTCCGTGGTGCTCCAATTCCATTCCTCAGCCTGACTTTCACTGCAGCTGAAGGTGCTCAGTACCTCTGAAGACCCAACTATTCGTGAGGCACGTCAGGTTTTCAGGAGAGGAGAGATAATGCAGACATCGCTGGGAAAGCCGCCTGCACCCCTGACTGGCCATCTGTAAAATGTAACTAATTTCATTCACTGGGGAGTGCTGGGAGGATTAATTGGATTTAGTGGCCACAATGTACTTTACATTGGTTGGGTGGAAGGAGACTGATAAGAGTTGAGGTGCAAATTTCTCAACGGTGCAGGGAAAAAACTGACCAAGGAGGAGGGCAATTATTTAAAGAGTCAGTGAAGCAAAGAAAAGACAATTAGCATTGGTATCACCCTAATTCACAACAATTTACAACAATGTGGCTGAGCCACTCTTCCCATCAAGGCCAGAATGCATAATTCCGTGACCTTATTATAAAACATAATTAAAAAAACATGAGCAAAAAGGCTGCTTGTCCACATGGGCAAACAGAAGACTGAAGGACACATGAAGGAGATGTAGGACAATGTTTCTTGGGAGTCCTGAAAGAAAACAACAGGAAGTCTGCCAAGCCTAGGGTTACTCAACGGAGCTGTCGCAAACAGGTGCCAGAATATTTGAATCACAGCCTTCACCCTGTTTGTTGTCCTCAGGAGTCCCTCATCTGGACCTCGCTCGCAGGGAATCCCAATGCTAGTGTACAAATGAGCAAAGAACCACACAGCTGGCCCGTTCTCCTGCATTGCACAAGGCAAGGATCCCTTTTCCCTCTATTCTTGTAGGTTATCTTAGATGTTAGCCTCAAACACCTATAGCAGTGCAGCACGGAGCAAACATTAGAGAAGCAGATGGAATACCAGGAGCAGCAACATCAATACCTTCCAAGTGGATTAGAGACTGGAGAACAGCTGCCACTTTCCTGATCTTTTATTAGCCTATAAGGTTATTAATTACAGAGTTAAAGGAAAGACACTCTGAAAGGGGCAAGAGAAGAGGCCTCTGATGGTATTGTGACTGTTTTCTACCATGGCTTTTCTGTTCTCTTCTGTGTCTTGTCTTTCTTATGTGGAGTATCTGTTTTGTTTAGGAGGGTGTTTTTTAAGGAGTACATGGAGCTAGGGACGTAGGCCAGATCAGTCTGCGATAAGAAAAGTACTCCTACCCGACCCTACCACCTCTAAAAGTCTCCTCTGCGGTTTTTTTATGTCGTTTGTGGTGCTTGTGTTTAAGAGTCTTGCCTGTCCAGGAAGCAGCGGGCAGACAAGTGGTAGATCTCCTGTTTAGCTGTGATTGTCGCCTCTCCACAATTTGAAAAAAAAAAAAACAAACGCAGTCTGTTCTGAAGAACTCCTTAACTCTGTTGAACATAATAGCTTTTCTTCATCTGTGAAATGTTACATTCTCAAATAGAAGCACTTTCAGAAGATTTCCTATTATGCTGAGGAGGAAAATGTTCATCAGCGTTAAAGGGCAAGAGATCTTTGATAATACCAGTCTTACACAGTGCTTTTTGTACGTGCATCTGGAAGTTCTTTATGGACCATATAAGTATTATTTTCAAAATTTATCCCAAAGGCCATTTTGAGTGACCCTAACCAGCCATATCCTAAAAACTTAGGTGGATTAGGTACCCCCAGCCAACATAAAGACAGTACAAATCAGTCTAACTTTACTGATTTTGGTGTCTCTGCAAAATGCGTATAGGCTGAATATCAACCTCCTTGATTTTTACAGTTGCTTACAAAACACCTAGTGCACTGTACATGTTATTTATAAAACTATTGATTTCTATTATTCATCTTTATGCCTTCCTCGTCTGTCTGCCAGCTGATCACTGTCAGATGTACTAGATTGTACTCATGGATCAGACTGGAGCTGATGAGATTAATTGATTTGATTACATTGAGTGAAATCAGTGGATTTCACATCAGATAGGATCAACAATCTGAATTACATCAGACAGATGAGCAAACACTGGACAGGATCGTTGCTTTGGTTTTCATGGGCTGTTACAGTGGTTGAGATCAGTGGATTGAATTCATCTGTGCCAGATACAGGGACCAGTTCCATTTGAATCGCACTGGTGGGCTCAATAACTCCAATTCCTTTTTAACTTGAATTTTTACTGATCTTTATTATAATAATTATACCTAGAGGCAATCACCCTCTCTGGTACACACAAAAAAGTTCATTATATGACACAGAGATGAAGTGGCTCATTTTCCCCCTGTTCTAATTTCGTAAATGGTGATTACAGAGGTAGGAGCTTAGCGAAACCCAATGAGCCTTGATACGTTAGTTAGATTTTTAGCAAGTCATCTTTACTGAGACCTAACTGCATGGAGCCAAGGAAGATGACAAGTCCAAAACTCTTGCCTGCTGGTAGTGTTGTTATTCTCTGGATTACCCCCCAGCATGTCGAACACTGCGGTGTTAGAAGGACAGCGCAGCTGTGGCATCACCCATGGCCATCTTTCTCTGGTCCTTAATCAGAAATGTTCAACTGTTCCCTAATTCCCAAGAGGAAGAAGAATTCATTAGATTTCATTTTTTTTTCTCTCTCCTGAACGCTGTCACTTTTTTTCTCTCTCTCTTCCTGGGGGAAATGAGTGAGGAACTAATGTTTAGAAAAAAACATTATCCTTTGCAGTTCCCACATGATGCTGAATTCCATCTTCTTCATGAAACTGCAGTCAAATATCACTGTAACAGAGGGGTAGGGTGTTAGAGGCATTTCCTTTCAATTCAGTTATCAAAAATAGAAGGTTAGCTGTCTCTTTACAGCTTAGCGACATAAAAACCATGGGATTGGTCTCTGAAAATAAAAGGCAGACAGGGTTGGCCATGAGAAGAAAGTTCAGCGAGTCACAACTGAATCTGTCATTCGAAAATAAAAGTTCATTCATATTTTCACCTACATAACACTACCAGATTGGGGTACACAAGACAGAAGTTTTGACAAGAAATCAAGGAAGGTTAGAAGAAAGAATCAGAACTAGAGGTTGGCTTCACCAGTGAAACACCTTTGAGGTCAGCTCAAATCTGCTGTATTTATCAGACGTTTGTGTCCAGCAACCATTTCTTGTTAAACTGATTAAATTTATTCTGAAAGATCTGTATTATTGCTAGAAGAAGGGAGCTCAGGCTCTTGCTCCTTTTTCTCTTCCTTGGCTCTTCAGGTTTTCTTTCTGCCTAAGAAGTGAGGCCAGAGAATGAATCCACAACTGGCAGCTGGAGATAAACACAATTCCACCAAGTCTGGTGCTATCAGAACCATCCCAGACAAGGGTGGGCATGAAAGAGGCACAGGGCCACCCTTAGGGCACTTGTCTTTCTCACTCTACCTGACTGCATGGGTGAGTTGTCTAATTTCTTCATGTTCTCATGGCTCAAGCCCACATACAACAAAGGGCAGAGGATGGGGGATAGAAGCAAAATAGAATTATGTGGCAATACAGACAGTGCCAGTGTCTGCCCTGGGATCTTTCCGTTACTTAAACTGTGAACTGTTTATTTACAGCTGTAATTTACAGCTGTAACGTTTTGTTTATTCACAGAATATTGACTTCATTTTAACTTGGGAAGTGTGACATTGTTCCTATAGCAAGTGGCTGCCTGTTGTTACGCACAACTGGACGAGGACATTTCCTGGTCTTTGTCTGGATTGGGCTGTTAAAGGACAGGGCAGTCTGTCTGGCTCAGAACAGGAAGCACTCTGTAAGGAGTACTCCGCTCCTTAGCTATTTATACAGTGCTCTCCAACCCTACGGAACGCCACGGGACTCTCTTGGTTTGAAAACACATCAATGCAGGAAGCCAGATTCATGTTATGCACAAAGAATAGAAAAGCTTCTCGTTCAGCTCGATAATATCTCAGAAAGTCCAACTTGCAACTCATCAGCGTTGCTAGTTACCTACTGAGACCTAGTGTCTCTCATCCCCCTCCTCCCGCTCCGAGTTGCTCGCCCCCTCTCTCTGTCTCCCTGGGAAGGCTGAATCTCATCTGTCTGCAGTTAGCGGAAACCGAAGTAACTGGACTTGCTGCTGGAACAGAAGAAATATGTGATGTTAACAGTTCATTGAGCTGTGAGATGAACAAGCTGGGTGTTGAAAAGGAAATCCAAGCTCAGAGTACATTTCCAGTGTTAATAAAGCTTTTCCCTTTTGTTGTGTATTTCCAGACACTGATTCTAGAATGGTTGTCATCTGTTTTCTTCCAGAATTAGACAACAGGACAAATTTAAGGTATCCTAAACGCATTTATCCTTGCTAAATGATAGCTCTCAGTACTGCATTAGGAGGTCTGTTTCCTCCTCCATCTTTTGTTGAACTTTCTGTCATATCTGTAACTATCATCGCCTTTTGCAACAAAATCTTGTACCACAGTTTCGAGCCTGTCTCACCTGCAGCCCCCTTTAAACGTGAAGCAGTAAGCTGGAAAGCAGCGTGTGAAGTTAGGAGGAGCAGAAGCAGGACTGCTTTCTGGTCAGAGGAAGGAGCAGCAGAATCTCGTCGGATCACGAAGGCACTTTGCTCCCTTACGTTACAGTGTTTCTGGGACCCAGCCTTGTTGCTGGTGGAGGAGGAGTCTTCACACAAGAGCAACCATGAAGACAAGTGGGAAGGACACAAGTAGCTGGGTGTACGCTGTGAGTTAGGAATAGAGAAAGCCCCCACAGGTGAATTTTTCTGGAAAGCCGTGGTTCTCTGCAGAACATGGTGCCTGAGAAAATACTTTCTCGCGGTCCATTCCCACCCACTGAGGCAGTGCTGTAAAAGGCGTGTTATTTCCTCCTTTCCAGAGAATGAGGTAAGGCAGGTGGGGGTTGAGCTACAGTTGCCAGATGTTTTTGCTCTCACTCCGTGTGAGCAGATGTTGCGTGTAGGCTGCTCTGTGCTATTCTTGGCACGCGCTCACTCAGGTAAAACTTTGCACTGCACTTTTAGATGGAGAAGAGTTTCAGTTGGGTTTTTTTAGGACCATTATGTGAGGCAATCACATAACCTGCAATGATTTAGAGATCATCTATGTTACAGTAAGACCATTTGGCGTTTATTTTCACGAGCCGCGATGGAGACCTCATGCTGCAATGAGGTTTGTCTCGAATTTGTGTTTCCCTGTCGCAAAGCCATCATCATCTGCATTTGTTTCTGAGTTTTATCTTTTGCTCAAGAGAGGAGTGCTATATATTATTCACATCGCATTAGTGTTCACAACGTGTGAGGTGCTGGACAAATGCATTATAAGAAAACAGTCCTTGCTGTGAAGAGTTTACAACCTAGGCAGAAAGAGCAGATGAAATTTAGAGGAAAAGAGATGTAACATTAAAAGAAAATGAGGTAAGAAAACATTCAAGGTGTCATGATTAACAGATGTGCTGTAATTCTTTTTTTTTATATTTCATTTTATTGGCAGAGATGGCTGAAAATTTTTCAAAACTCAGCCTCCTCCTGCTAAAAGTGTTTGTTTACTGTGAAAACTCAAAACCGGTTTTTGCTCTGTCTTTTGAATCGAATTTTGATTTTGAGAAATGCTTTTCGTCTTTTGAAAACTCAACTGCAGAAGTGCTGTATTAAATTCTATTCGCAAAAAATCACATTAGATTTGTCTTTTTAAAAAAAAATAATTAAAATATCGCCCAGAATTACGGTCCCATAAAAAAACCTCTTCTTCCTTCTCTTACAATAATTCCACATGTGGTACAGCACTGACACCAGGTACCATGTCATATTCTCACATCCATCAAATTGTACGTTTTCATTGCCTTATAGTCATCCCCGTGTCATCTCCAAACACATCTGCCAGGTAACTCTGTGCTTTAGTCTGGCTCTTTTCAGTCCTCGTGGTGGGTGATCACAGCAGTTTTCTGCTCTGTTGAACACACCTTTTGCCTGTGAAGACCAGTTCACACACAGCAACTGGGCTTCTTCCAGGCCTGCTTTTACCAACACAAAGCTGCTTTCTGTCTCCCAGGAGAGCAAAACCTCCTTTTTCCTGCAGAAATACTGGCCACT
>NW_010387939.1:19010-27795 GCF_000710305.1 Buceros rhinoceros silvestris | reverse complement strand
TGCAGAAAATCTTGCCCACTCTTCCCTGCAATGCAGGTCCAGCCCCTGCCAAGCCATCTAACCTACCCTGGCCTTCCCTGGGCAAAGAGAAGGTGGGATAGGAGTAACAGGGAGGGCAACAGGGATTCACACCCCACAAAACCGTCCTTTGTTATCACTGTCCTCCGTAATACCTTAGAAACAGAGAAGGATTCTGCTCTGGCATATGTCTCCTCCAGTCCCCTCAATTCTCCTTTGACAGGCTTTACTGAACACCTTCCAGCCTTTGTTATTTCTGACCCCCTCCAGGGAGTCTTCCTACTCTTTCTCCTCCTCTAAAATGTGCCCCGAAGGTTGACATCAGCTCTGCTGTGAGTTTGCTGGGGTGATCACTTCTTAGGCTCTCAAATAGAGGTGGAGTTTGATTTCCATCAGCCATTTCTGAAAATGTCTTCTGACTTACCTGCAAAAACCACAGACCTGGCAGCTCAGATGCTGTTCCCCAGCAGACTGCAGCTAGTTACACCAGCAGGTCATACAATTACCAAACCACAACAGGCATGTCCTACCCCAGTCCTGTACTGATTGGTAGTGGTGTAAACTGTCCCGGAGACCCAGTACTAAGACACGGTGCTTAATAGCCATAAGCTCATTTCACTGTTTAAGTCTCCTGTTTAATTCCTTTCCAACCCTAGTCTCATCTTCAGAACGTCTCGAGCCTGCGCTAGCCAAGAGGTGACGTATCACTCCCTACCCATCACTAGAGCAGAGCTGCGCATCCTCGGTTGCACTCAGCAAACTTATTATTGTGTCTTTCCTGTCTGCTCACCAGTCCCGAGGGATTTGGTGGCTCCTTTGCTGGCTGCATTCTACGCTGTACTTCCTTCTACAGAAATGTAAGTGTACCTGAGAGTGGCTCTTGGAGGGTCTCCTGTCTCGTGAAGACTACAAAGACATATCTCTTATCGTAAGCCTGCACATTTATCTCCAAAAGTCCAGAGCAGGCTGGTAGCTTTGTAGGTGGCAAATTGTCCATCTAACTATGTAATTTTAGTTGCCTTTTTTCTAGCAGGTCTTTTTTCTAGCAGCTGATCTTCAGTGAGACCTTGAATCATACAATTGCTTTTGTAAAACTACAGCAGAGAACATCCTTATTTTACCTTCCTTGCTGCCTTTCAGTTTGGCAGCAACATCCTTGAGGTGTCCCATAAAATCCTGAAACATGGAAGCAATAGCCTGTGTTTGCATCTAGGCAGGAGATGGCAAGTCCAAGTACCCAGTCACTTTGATGTGATTTTTAGGAGCAGAGATTATATTGCCAGTGCGATTCATATTTCATTAAACCCAAGCAGACCGCATCACCGCAAGTGGAGGAGAATCACTGTTTTGTGTCATGTCACAGGACTGAGTACAGACAGAGAGGGGGGAGCTGGGCAGGCGCTGAGTGTTCTGTTTCATAGGAAACTCCCTTTGGAGGAAAATAAATATATTCAGGATCAGGCAAGGTCCTCTGGTGTCATTTTTTTCAGTTCCCTTTCAATGAAATGTCACAGCCAAAATGTTTTCAGTTGGTCAGAATGTTTTATCTGAATTAAGGACAAATAACTTTTTCTGAGCTTAATGCTAATCTTAATTCTTTTTATGTCCTCAATGACATCCATAAGGACAATGGAACATACATGAGAGGGGCCTGAGTGCTGCAGGGACTCTTAGTGGGAGGAGAGGCGTGAGTGGAGTTAGCTGAGACTGAAGAAGCTCCTAACTGAGAGTTAGCCTTACGGAAGCCCATTTCTAAACTACTTTGGAAATGTAGTGTTCCACTCTTACTCCATTCTGAAAAATTCCAGGCTGGGATCAAATAAAATGCAGCTCCGGTGTTTAAGAGTCCCTTTGGCTTTCTCGGTGTGTTCACATCACGGAAAAGGTACCATTCAGTCTGGTCTAGGTCTGGCCAGCTTTGGTCCCACCACCCAATCTTAGTGTTTACTTTCAGATATAAACTCGGGTTTCACAGTCAGAAAAGATTTTTATTGAAAAATGAAAAAGCTATTGAAATGTAAAACTTGCTGAAAGAAATCATAGAACAATTAAAAAGAAAGTGTTGAAGATGTTCTGTTTCATGACATTAATATACTTAAAGGAACAGGTGACATTCCAGGGAACTGTCAGCAGATGGCAACTCCACCAGCAGCTAAAGGGGAGCAAGCTCTGCTGCTTTAAGAATGAGGTAGCTATTTTTCTCCAGTGCATAAATCTATAGATTATAGTTATTGCTTGACAACCTGCCACTAATTATATTATAAATGACATGACAAGAAAGAAACACTTTAAAATCACTGAATAACTTTTGGGGACACTTTTAGTACATTCCAGCTACGCTCCATTTTCTGAAGTCAGACACTGAGTGTCATCTCCCAGTGTTTATATTTAAAGTAAATCGAACCAGTGAAGAACCTGACACACCTCCCTTCACAGGAAACGAGGGTGATTGCGAAGGAGCTGCGGGAGCCTCTGCCAACAGCCTGGCCTCAGTCCTCCGTCCCTGTCCAGTGACCCTGCCTGCCCAAAACCTCTCCAGGAGTTGCAGCTGATTTAAGAGGTGGGGGAGCCTTCTGCAGGTGGGAGGAGAGTTATTACCATTCCTCATCCCGCCTGAGGAGCACTAGCCCTGTGCCCCACCAATGGAAGATCCACTAAGGGGTTTGCAGTTCCGTGACGTTAACCGCTGCACGTGGTGGAGGCCGTAACAGAAAAAAGCCTCAGGTTCAAATCACCCAGGCTAAGCAGAAAGGTTTTCTTTTCTCAGGTCCATTGCCTTTGGCAGAGATGGTCCATGCTCACAGCAGTTCTGAAACATCGCTGTCTGCTACTGTCTGATACTCATTTCAATGGATTTCGTGCAATGCCCAGGTTTGCTTTCTAGCTCAGTGCTCCAGGTCTTTGGAAGTTTCACCGATGCTGCTGCATGCAAGAAAACAACATGGCTTTCGCCTGCCAGTACCACAGCAGAACCCATGTCCCATCTCTGGGGACTTGCAGAGCTGTGTGTCACCCTGCAGATAATTAGCTGATAAAGCAGATTCATTGCCTCCTTTTTTCCACCAGAAAATGACATAAATCATAGCAGATTTTTTTCTTTGATAACTTCATGCTGCAGATGTGAAGTGTTTGGGGATGAATAGGATTCAGTGTTTGTTAATGAGAGTTTAATGTCTTCATCTTCTGCATTAAGCTCCAGTTAATTAATATTCATTCAATTAGAAAATGTAAAAATAAATTACACAAAATTAAGCTTTACACAGGAAGCAAGTGACCTCGTTTCTGCTGTTTTCAGGTGCTAATTAGATTACCCTCTTTCCTATAAAGGGGGTGGCACCAAACCCTGCCTGCTTTAAAAGGGAGCCTTGCAGTTGGCTGCAGACCCTCTCACCAGGGAATGAGTGGTTCCAGACTGCCCTGAGCTGGTGGAGACCAAAAACTACAGCCAAGGTAAAGCACAATGATCATCTTTGTTAGTCTGGAAAGCTTGCTGCTCGGTAAAAGGACTTTCTTTAATGGAATATTGGTGTGTTTATGGAGTTGGGAGTTCCTGGGAGAGATGGTGGCAATCTGGGAGGAGCTGTGTGAATTCCTCTTTCTGCTCTGGTTCTACCTGCTGGCTTTGGTTGAGAAATTCTTCCTTTGCTGTCTTTTTGTGTGTGTGTTTGCTTTCTGTTCTGAATGGATTGTCTAAACTTGAGACTCCTTTAGGAAATACAATAAGTGGTGCTTTTTAGAGTTGAATGAGTGTCTGGCTTAGAGAGAAGGTGTATCCTGCGATAAAGAGGTGGTCTGACTTGAGCAAGGCTAAAGGCAGGGTAGATGAAGCCAGCCTGAGCTGTCTTTGTACAGACAGACTGCGGGGGTCCTAAATAATCACTTTTATCAGCTTATCTAATACAGCTTTGAAGTTGCCTGTGGTTTGAGTCAGGAGTCGTCTGCTGAGGTCCTTCCAACATCAATTCCTCTGAATAATATTATGCTCCTTCTACTTGCCTAGATCCTGAAGCCATACTGTCTTCTGTTGCAGAAATAGTGTGAAAAGCAGTGGGATCCAGTAGAAAGCAAACTACTAAAAGACCTGCTGTGGATTGTTGCATACTGTGCTGGGGGTGGGGAGGGGAGTCGAGTCAAGGTCCTTAAAGTTTTGTGCTGTTAACTGTTTAATAGTGCATAATCCCTCACTCTCCTCTTAATCTGGTACATTTCAGTAGCCCTGAATAGCAATTCACTTTTGAAATGGGGAGGGGGGTGGTATCTACGTGAATAAAACTCAGAGGTTATATCTTACCATTGGAGGTTGTCAGAAGGAGAAAACACCACTGGATAAAGAGGGCTCAATGACTCTGTGTTTGGGAAACTGGCTCTTCATGTGCTTTTTAAGAGCCGAAAGTAGTACAGGCTGTTGGTGGCACTGCAGGGGTAGTGCTTGTGATGATATTTAGCCCTTGCAAAGGGGGAGGGTATGATAGTGATAAATATTTTGGACCAATCGCAACACTACTGATTCAAAGAAATGTGGGGCTCAGTTGTGTTTCAGTATGTCATCTTGCCCTGGAGAGAAATGGGATTATTCCTACTGTGAAACTTCTTGTTTGACTCAGGTCGTCATAGAGCCATAATGACTTGCAAAGGGCGCACAAACAGACTGCGGCATCACAGGCACCTTGGCAGGAAGGCTATTTCATGGAAGGGAGGTCAGTGTTGCTAGAGGACAGCTTTTCCTTGCTGCCTGGTCCTGCTGTGGCCCTTTACAACAGGACACAGTAACTCTATCGTGGTTTGCCCTGTTGTGAGTTCCTGTGATGACTGCCATCCCACTGCCTTGTTTTCTTTTCTGCTGTTCCTGTATCTGTCTCTTGTTTTCTGTGCTACACCTCCTCATTAGCTAAAATATCTTAATCTTCAGAACTTGTGCTTGGTTTCAAGCCAGATTCCTGCTTTCCTTGGCTCATTCCAGCTATCAAAATAGTTGGTGCCAACTGTTAGGTCTGTGCTTAAGGCCCCAATTCAGGATATTGCTTATGAGAAATGTTGAGGGTACTTATTTGTCTGGTGTAGGCAATGCTGCGAGGCATGGGCTGCTCTGGAGATTCACTGGAGTGCTTTGTATTCCCCAGCACTGCTCAATGTCTGGGTTTACTATGTCCTCCTAAGCTACAAGGGTATGAGGAGAGTCCCCAGATGTCAGGTTTATAGCTGGGTCTTACGATATTCCCCTGACCACAACACTACTACTGTACAGCAAAGCACCTCTGCCCATCCTTAACTCATAACGCAGGCTTCAGGTCTGTTGAAGTCGCCAAGATCTGGCTCTGTGTGCTGAAGTGCTTTGCTGAATGGATGTGTTTGTCTTGAGCCTTGAAGTTACTCAATGCTCTGGACCTGGCACTGTTAGTATTTAGTCTTGGTCCTAGCTTGGAGGTGAGCTCCAGGCACTTGAGAGATTGGCAAGGCTCTAACAAAACTGATCTCATTAAAGGGTTAAACAGGCCACATGTCCCAAGGTTATTGGATTATCCTTGGTTGGATTCATGTGGGCAAAGGGCAGGACGTTCTTCATTGATTGTTTTCTGCTGTAACCAAAAAATATGATTGTCCCTGTATATCCCCCACAAAACCCTCTTGCTGAGAGGGAGGAAGAAGCCTTTGGGAGATCAGAGACCTTTCCCTGTGTGCTCTGTTCTCCAGGAAAGCTTTTCGTTACTGAAGTAACATCTGCTTGAGTAGAGAGGTAGCAAACATGCTGTGCCTCCTCCCATCACATCTCGGCAGGCCAGGTTTCTCCCTAACATTACAGGTGTTCCTCCCACGTGATCCAGACAGCGTGTTGCTTCTCTTCTGCCCTAATGGGGAAAACTGGCAGTTGTGGGTCTGTCAAAGGAGACCAGCCTCATTCCCCACTGCCGAGCCACAGCGTTTACACTTGACAAGATTAATCTCACCAGCTCTTTGAAGACTGTACTGAAGTCTTTCATTTCACTGCTCACTCGGGCTGCTCAGAAAGATTAGAGTGATTGCTGATGGCTTTGCGATCTGCTCCAGTGGACACTGAGTAACTATTCTAGGAAGTACAGCTGCAAAACATTCCAAATCCAGCCCTTTCAATGACAAGTCTTGCCTAACCAGCCCAGCCAGAAGGGGGAACACCAAACCCTTGACCACAGATCCTCTTTGTTATACTTTTAAGGACCAGGGTCATGCTCAAATACCTCACAGCAGCATCCCCTGACTTGCTGGTGTTTTCTAAGCTACGCTTCTGGTCAAAAGTGGTGAATGTGAGGCCAGAAGCTGGGCATGTACCTGGGCCTCCACCCACATGCTTGGTGCTGTTTGAGGTTAATCCTTCTGGCATGCTGGAAACTGCGCTTAAGTGAAAATATTTGGACGTAGTTATGCTTCTTGTTCTTCTGACTCTGGAAATTTATTGATGAGTGATAGGTCTTTTGAGTTAATCACGTGTACACTAAATGAGCTACCAACCAGCTATGTATTTCTGCCCAGCAGCCATGATGTTCAGGGTAGACCAGAAGGAATGGATAACCACTTCAATTTCTTTCAGAATCTGGGTTGTAAGTGTGGAAGGGTGCCTGGGAGCATCTCATGCCTCAGTTGTTACTTACCCAACTAATTTTGAGCTTTGTATTCAAACTAAACCTTTCAAATCTTAATTTAGTATGGGCTGTCTTAACAAAGGAGGCCAAAGCTCTGGGCAGAGATTTGGAGAAGACAACTCTCAAGCCTAGCAGACAGCTTCTAGACTTTGGAAATGATCACAGCATTGCCTGTTAGCCCAGGGGAGAGCCCATCCCTGTGTCTCTTCTGTGCTTTCTCAATGGGATTCAAATATGGCAGAGATCTCACTTTGAACATTCTGAAGAAAATCCAACTGCTTTGTAAAGCATCTATGCATCTATGATGATATCTAAACAGATCTAAGATTTGTCCAAAATAAATAATTGGTTTTTTCCCTATGAGTCTTGGAGTGTACTGAAATTTAAAATCACTCCTTCTCAGACTTCGTTAGAGCTCTGCATGGTTTCCAAATATTTGAAAGGGCTGTACCACCCTTTGGTTAAGGTGTTCCCTCACCTCTTTCCATCTCAAGAGTGAAAAAGGTGTTTTGTAGTATAGCTCCCTCTGAATAAGAGGGAGCACTGCTGAGTAAAATGACCTGACTCCTGGTGTGCTACATCTCCCCAAGTCAGCTCTGTTTCTTTTCACGTCTATCACTTGAAGCACACACTAGTGAGACTGGTAATGGCAAGAATTTTATGCTCATTTTATATTTATCTCTGTTTCCTTGGCTTCCGTCCAGTCTGAAAAGTCCCACTAAAAAAAACCCTGTTGTGTCTGAGCTGATTATAGGCCATCAGACTTGATGTCCCTATCAAATTATGACCAATCTTTGGAGACGGACAGATCTCTGCTCCTTTCTGATGCTGATGGGTCATGCATTCCTACAAGAGAAAATAGGGGGAGGGCAGGCTCTCAAGCTTGCTTTTTTCCTTGGGTGAAGGGGACATTTTCTAAATGGGATTTTATTACAGTGAGTTCTGAGTGCGAATCACCCCATTTATGTGGTATTTCCAGCAGCTCCACCAATTATGGCCACCTTTGCCATGAAGAACAAGGAAATTAACAGCAGCTAATGGACTGACAAAGCTTTCAGTGCCAAGTCCCTAGCATATGACAAGGCAGATCAGTCCCCGCCTGCCTCTTTTCTTATTTTCTTCACTGTCAGATATTTATTGTAATAGTTGAAAGGCAGCATTTAGCTAGTGTAGCACTTTCTATTTAAGGTGCTGTGCAGAACGGGCCATTCTGCAGATAAAGGGAAAAGCATGTTTGAGGATGATCCTGGGACTGAAATGGAAATTGCCTTAAATTGGGTTGGCGAGCATCCTTATTATTCATTGGGATGATTTAAATACCTGTTGTAGAAAAGAGACAGAGTAAAGGGCTGTTTGTGGAGAGGAAATATTCTAAAACTGAAACTCTTCTCTGCTCACTCACAAAGTTCACACCCAGCAATATTTCGGAGTTTTCCTCGCAGCAACTGCCAGCCCAGCCAGGCTGCAGGATCCGAGGGCAGCTCTGTTTGGATCAGCTGCTTAGAGGGTTCTGAGAGCATCCTTGGGGGAGTGTTTGTGGAATTTGAGGACTGGTAATAGCTAAGGAAGGGATCTTGTCCTTTGCCTCGACCTCTGTGTGCAAGTGCTCCAAGAGGCAGGAGAACTGTCCGTTATGGGATTCGTGTGGGACTGTTCTGTATTTATGGAGGATATAGTAGACTCTGTACAAGTTATTGTGTGATTTGCTTTTGGGGAGCAATCTGTGAGCACTAGGAAGCTACTGAAAATATGAGCACCCCAGGTTGAAGTATGTTGGACCGAGTAATCTCAGCTTGCTGCAGCAGTCCCAAGAGATGAACACAGCCTTTCCCTTTCCTGTCATTGCTGGTGTTCATTATTTAAAAAAAAAAGCCATGAACAGCATTGGACCCGAGGCAGATCCAGATACCTCTGAAGCTGAATAAAATTCAAGTCCATGGTTTCAGTTTTGAAATGAGTATATAGATGGGGTCCTGGATCTTCCTATCGTTGTAACATATGGTGTTGCCCAAAAAGAACTGAAGTTACTGGAAAAAGAGTTAGCAAGTATATCACAAGAAGCTGTGCAGAACTGCTTTTCTGTGTGTATTTCTGCTAGCGTCTCTGACTGTAGAAACCACAGGGGTATGATTCAGTTTCCAATAACCATTCCT
>NW_010387939.1:0-18919 GCF_000710305.1 Buceros rhinoceros silvestris | reverse complement strand
CCTGCTGACCATATATAAACCAACAAAGCCTTGTTACAGATGTATGCTGCTCACATAAGTTGGCTCATGTTCTGGGAAACAGCTGTGCTCCTCGTAGGCTTCCCAGGTTATTTAAATATCTGATGCCACTGTATTGCGTATAGCCCGACAGGGGTATTTTACACCACAGTGCTGTGCCTGCCCACGTGAAGATCAGTGTGTATGTGTTATTTCTGACAGGATAACAATTTAATATCCCATTGGAGCAGTTGAAGAAGGGCTCTTCTAGGAAAGGAGAGGGTAGAATTTTATTTGTTCTTACCTGTATCACCTTTGTATGGGGCTTCAGTTACCCTTGACTGCCTGCGCCTCCCGAAGGTTGGTGCTGATTTGTTCCAGGTATCCTGCATTTTTTCCCAGAAAACTTATGGGAAGTTGAAACCAGAGGAGACTCTTCCCACAAAGACCACGTATGCGTTCGGTGTCCTCAACCCTTCCTTTCTGTGAGCCCATGCTCGTAAGGAACAAGCTCAGAGCTGCTTCCTTGAGAGTTATTCTTCAGTCTCAAGAGTTTCACTTGCTTTAGGGTCTTAGGGGACCACTCTCCTTTCTCTGAGGCTTGTTCGCAGAGCTTTAGGGATGTAATCTTAGCAAGTCAATGCACACCCTGAGGGTCCTGCACTCATCCTGGCTGCTGCCGTGCTGAGAACATTGCAGCAAGTGGCGTGCCGCTGCCTGCTCTTGAATCCAGTGTCAGCAATATGAATTGACAATGTCCTGATAAATCTCAAACCAAAACTGCAACTTTCATTTTGCTGCTAATTGTTTGGAGTTCTCTGAACTCACGTCTGTGGATGGCACTTAAAACTGCCTCTGCCTGGTACACCTCATAAACAGATGGAGCGTTTGTTGACGTTTCTGTGACAGCTTGAAAACTTGTCTCCTACCTCTGAGCTGAGCCCTTTCTGCCTTGTCCTCCATCTGCCATCTCATTTTAAAACTAGCAGAACAACTCAAGTGAAGCAATTCCGACTTTTTCCATCTGTGCACAGTTAATTAAGAGGGTAATGAGAGCTCCGAATGAACAAGCCCTGCATTAATTCAAGATATGATTAAGGGAAACATCCAAAAATGAAAAGTATATATGTGCCCACATACATTAAAGTCTGAGTCCCTTTTGACTGTCCCTGTACTTGCCAGCTTTATGGCTATGGATAATTAAAAAAAAAAACAGGAAAGATGACTATGGAAAACTGAGTCCATATTCTGAACATAAAATCTGTGTAAGCAGCCTGAAGGTGTAGGGATGGTTGTAGCTGAATGTTGAGTTCCCTTCTTGTAGTGTCTCTGTGTGTGGAGATGGGTGCTTGACAGTGGGAGAAGAAAGTGCTGTTTGCTTTTTCTTTGAGTTCGAAAGGTGAGCTCTAGAACCAAGGCTTGGAGAGAAGCACAAGCCAGAGAATTGCCCCATCTGAAAGTAATTTAAAATGCATGGTTCTCATGATGTTTGCTTTAGTGACCCTCTTGGTGTGCGTGTTCAGCCAGGTGGTATGTGATCACAGGAATCTACCTTGGGAAATTTCACAAGCCAAGACCGTCTTGGCAGTCACTCAATTAGTAATTTCAGCCTCGGCTGGAAAAAGGGATATATTGCCTAATTTTGCCCTAAAGAGGCAGCAAGGAGCCCAGTCAGGGACCTAGGATTATGAATAGCATAGAGTGAGGCAATCTCCAATCCTACAGAGTTTAAAATCATGAGAAGCTCGACGGGTGGAGAAGGATGGGGCTATGATAATGTGGAAGGTGAAACAGGACAGGCAAGAAAATGGGGCATGAAGATTTTGGAGTGAGGAAGGGGAGAGTAAAGTAGCAGCTGATGCATTCTACCAGCATTTCCTCATGGCTTCCTCCAGTTTTACAGCTTGAATTTTGCTTTACTGGGGGTGGAAAAATGAGTGGCACTGAAGATGCTGAGTGAATTCCTGTTCGGGCTTTTCCCCCTTCTCGCAGCAGCAGGAAACACAGAAAATATTTCTAAACAAAGCCTGAAATTGGCTGTTTGTATTTTGCCTGTGAAATTTCCTGTGGCTCACAAATTGGACTCTCATCCCTTCGCTGCCGGGGAAGGCAGACGCATTAGCAGCAACTTGGCAGAAATCTTGGATGCAGCCAGCAGAGAGGGGCTCAGTTTCACCTGCTCAAAGCTTTATTAATTTTAAAGTTTTCTGTGAGTCCTGGTGCTTGCTCATTGCCTGATGCCTGATGGGTGCCACTGAGGAGAACCCTTCAGGGCCTGCCCCATGCGCTGTTTACCGAAGGAGGGTTTGCACAGCAGTCTGGGAGATGGTGGGTTTGAAGAGCTCGTGGCATTTACACACGGCTCCTGAGGAGACAGGCAGAGCGTGGTGTCCCAGACGGAATGATTACACAGAGGAAGGCAGGGAAGGATGTAAGCCATCAAAATATGTGTTCATTCTTATTTCTAAAGGGTTTCCAGAGTGCTGTAGGAAACGGGGCTGGAAGGGAAATCAAGATATAATCCCCTGCCCCAAAGGAACATCAGAATTGTCACTCCTGCCAGGCATTTGTCTAATCTGTACTCAAAGCCTCCCAGAATGGGGATTTTACACCCTCCTGGGCCATCTTTTCTGGTGTTTAACTACCCTTGCTGTTAGAAAGTTTATCTTGGTGTCTAGTCTGAATTTCCCTGGATGTAATTTAAGTCCATTACTTCCTGTTCTACCCGACATGGAGACCAAATTTATTCTCCTTTCTGCACAACTGTTTTTGGAAACAAGTACATTCCAAAAGATGTGTGTGGAGCTCAACCTGCAAGGAGGAGCAGGGACACAGACACTTCCTCCAGAGCACACTGGTGACTTGCCTGCATGTCAGGACTCTCCTTGTTCCTCAAGGTCATCAATATTTGTACCCCAACACCAGAACTGGGCTGATTTTTTTGTGCTGGTTTAGTGAGGCTGACTGACACAGTGTAAAGCAGAACTGGAAAGAATTGTCCACACAGGTGGGACTTCTGGGGCTGCAAAACAAAACTCGGCTGTTCTACAGCACATGTCCATGCTGCCTGCAATGTGACCTGGGGTTTACAGGCTGGCCATGGGAACATCTGATCATCAGGACTTCTTGCACTGGACCTTCAGCAGTTATCCTGGGGAATAAGGATGTGCCCTGCACAGGTGCCCAGGGTTGTCTCACCCTAGAGTGTATATATGTGTGTATAGTGTGTGTATATGTACACACAGGCCAAGCAACAGAAACTTGAGGGTTCTGCTACCTAGAAGTGGTCCTGGACGATCTCTGCTTAGGCAGATCAAGTCCAGGATGGTGTGATGGGTCTGTCCAGCCTTGTGGGGTTTATGAACACAGACACAGGCAAACATTGATCCAAACAGCCAGTTCCTGGGGTACCTGAACTCCCCACACATGAGATGACCTGTCCCACTGATCAGAGCATCAGTCAGACTTCAGCTGGTCTAATTTTATAGAGGATGTTATAAACGGATCTCCTTTTTCCACTGCAGTGTGTGCCCTGCTCGGAGATCTAAACCGCCACCACAATCTGATCCAATGAAACTTCCCAGATGAGTTCTCAATGTTTGAGAAATGTCTTTCATAAGGCTTCTGCTTAATGTTCAAACTTTTGGAGGGTTAATCTTCTCATTGCATTTGAACAACAAAATGGACAAGTAGGTTTTCTTCAAGTTGGAAGAAAATGAAATTCTTCCCTAGGCTGGGAATTTGTTATAAGTTTCCATTAAAAAAAATCCCCCACCTTTCTACCAACTAAGTCTGAAACTCCTTGAAATAAGGGCTAGTAATGGAAGTGCTGACAGCATCTTAACTAGAGCAGCGTGAAAGGAGTGATATAATAGTTTATTTCAGGTAATGCCATGGTGATTTTTAATTTACATAATGTCAAAAATGCAATATGTGAACTTTCTGAAAGCAAAAAAGTGGTGATAAAAACATCTATTTATTCCTCCTGCCTCCTTGCAGAAATGAAAGAATGAACAAAGCCACAAGGAAAAACCTCAAGGCCATGGTATTTGCATGAAGCATGCTACACATAATGTACCCTAGCAGTATTTGAAAGAGAAGCTGACCTCGTATACTTACTCTTGTCTCAAATCATTTGTTAGTTTAATAGCTTAACATTTGCAAAATGATGTTTAGATTCTTTTCCTGGCATTAAAATAAAAGTGGTATGTAGTCAATGTGAGCGATCTGTGGAGGACTTCCAGGTCCCAAAGTCAGTTCTCATGATGGTTCAGCACATCCTGGCTGTGGAGGCACCAAGTGTGTTGCAAGGAGAACAGATTTTTGCCCTGAGAGCTCAGCCATGTCAGGGGCTGGTGTATGAAGGCTTTGCCTGAGTGAGTGCCAAGGGGACACCCAGCCTGCTCCCTTGTCCCACTCCCTCGAGCCAGTGGGTTTCTGGAGGACCCAACTATCCTAATCACAGACTTAGTCTGAGATGATTCTGGAGGTTAGTTATGAGTCGGTTGCCCATCCCAAATGGTGAAATAATTGCACTGAGTTACTAAGGGGTTGCTGTGAACCCAGAAGATTAACTTGCTCCTTCCTAAAGAAACTAACCAGCGGATCTGTAGTACACTTACTGTTCAAAAAGCCCTCTTCGTTCCTGAGTGACTCTTTAACTGTTATTCTAGAAAAAAATGTGGTTTGGTATAAGCAGTCCATTAAAATCCCAGCTCAGAGTCCCTAATACTGAACCAGTCTGAGCATCTTCTGAGACTGGAGTTAACTTCTGTGGCCCCTTCTAGTAGAACCTGGTCAGACACTGTGGTTGTAGATGATTAATTTTCTCTAGGAAATAAGGTATAATGGTCACTGAGGCAGGCATCATACAAGCATGGGCAAAGGAGAGTGTCTTGTGCCAGAGATTTTACATAGGGGAGGACAGGATGTGGGGAAATGGAGGTAATGTATGTCACCAGCATCTCACAGGAGCAATGCAGAAGCCTTCCAGTGGGTATCAAGTTCTCAAAACAGAATTTTAGCAGATTAAGTCCTTGTACCGGCCCTTCACACAAAGGGTAAACTCCAGCTCTGAGCTATTAACACAACCCAGTGTGACACAATAGAGCTTGCAGGCACTAAAGCAACCTAGTGTGACAAAAAAATTCTGAGAGAAGTTAATAGAAATCCTGCATGATAAAAGAATTTGCAGAGTAAGAGAATCCCTTGTGACAATATTATACTTTGAATATCATTCATAAAAATAAAACAAATAAAAGTCAATTGTAAGGTCCAGGATACCATAAAATATTTGTTTGGATAGAGACACTTAAAAGGAAAATTTGCTTTAAATCTGTGTAACCACCTTGAAGCCTCACACATTCACAGTTTTAATCTAGCACATTAGCGAGATTAGTACATGCTTTTTTTGCAATTAAACTGCATATTTTATCACTTCTTCTACTTTCATGCTATATAAACTTCCAGGAAATTACAGGCCTATAAATGTTGCCAGCGCCCTGCCACTGTGAGAGACAGGAGAAGAGAGAGACAGAAGCAGCGTGGGTGTTTGCTTCCTTTTTTCCCTAATTGTGTCATTAGTCAGTAACACCAAACCCTTGTAGAGGCATTTGTGGGATTAGGGAAACCCGGAGCGCGGGTTCCCACAGAGCTCTGTACCTGTGGTCACAAACGCTTCCAGAGAAGGTGTAGCAGGATTCTCCTGCTCTGCCGAGGAGGAATGGCAGTGGTGGCCCTGATGTAGTTTCCCAGGGTGGTACCTACTGGCTACATCCCCTCCTTCAGTGCAAGGCCAGATCACTCGCTGGGGAAGGGGAGCTTTCTGTTCCTCAGCCCTCACGTTTGCAAAGTGCAAAGATGTTCTTCCCCTCCCTGCCTCTGTGCTCACATGCCTAGGACCTCTCCTCCTGTGCTGACCATCAGCTAATCCAGACAGGTCTTCTGTTTCCACCTGTTACATGGCTGGTGAGTTTTCTGTCTTCCTCAGATATTTGTTCCTAGTGCCCCCCTAGTTTAAATCCAAGGTGGACCTTTCTGTACTGCGAAAGGCATGTTAGCATCAATGCTTGTGGTTCTTCTGAGGGTTTGAGAGCGCCTCGGTCCTATCAGCTGCAGCTCAGCCTTTTCTGCTTAGACTATAGAGGAGATGAAGGTGCCTGTTTCCCATGTTGCATCAGACACCAATGTTTTGGAGGTGCAGGAGTCCAAGAGTGTCCCCAAGACAGCCTTTTTCTAGTCATTAATGCTGTATATGGTGCTGAACCACCCCTGTGGGTGTCCTGGAGAGAAGAGTAACCCTGGAAATCATTTCCCATGTTGATCTGTGGGTCCTAAACTGCAGGCACTGTCAGAGGTTCCTTCCAGCTCATCCAAAGTGCTTTCAGGCATTTAAGGGGGGTTTGGGCAGTTCTACCAAGTCATACACTGTAAAAAGACAGATAATGCTCTCAGCAGAAAGGGATGCAAACAAGAAAAGGGCAGATGCCAGCATTTCCGGAGATCAAGGCACCTCTCTAGGAAAACAAATAAGAGCTGAGCTTTAGGCAAGGTTCGAGTAGCTTCAGAGTCAGTCTGGAAACTGATCCACTCAATCCAGTGCTGCTGATGCCTCTAGCGTTGTAAACTCAGCTTCCTTAAATGTCACTTTGGAAGGTGAACAGATGGGAAGTGGAGCTAGAAATATATAATCACGTTAGATTTCTTTTGAGATGTCTTTTTTTAAGAAGAAGTTCTTCCTTGCAAGCCCTTCTCTGCCCTGTATTCTCTTCCTTTCACTCTTACAAAACCGAATTCTCACCTGGTGCGCTTAAGCAAATCTTTCTCAATTCAAGCCAACAGCTGAAATAAAGACCCAACTGGCAGAATGTTGGACATTTCACTGAGGTAACAAGAACATTTTGCCAGGATCAGTCAGCTGGAGCTCTCAGGGTCCCTTCCTGAGTGTGGCTTTTGAGGCTGACCCAGTAGTAACCAGACTTCAGCTGAGTCAGGTCTCTGACACAACTGGCAGCCTGGAAAGTGAGAAAGTGCTGAGAACTGAAAGGAGAGCATTTCTCATGAACCAAAGGTTTGCTGAAGCATTTCCAAATAATGTGCAAAAATCTGTGTGCTTGTGTTTGTAGCCAGGAGGTGGCTTGCTTTTGAGACTCCTGGCAGAGCCTGCAGGTTTTCAGTAGTGGGCAGAATGCAAAGACCCTTGCTTCCTGACAGAGGCAATAACCAAATTCCTTTATCTTATCAACCTACGTTTTCAAAACTGACAAGTGATTTGGGATGCTACTGCTTCAACAAACACAGGGCTCTGTAGCCTGAAGAGCAGTTTCTCAAAGACAAACCGGTTAAAGACATTGTGCAGGAGCTCCTCCTCTCGTGTTCCCTGCTAACAGCAGTTGTGCCTCCTCCAGAGCTCCTTGCAGCTCAGAGCAGACCCACGCGCTACTTGGCACAGGGGGAAGGACTGCAGGAATGCTGTTCAGTAGTCCACTTACCACTCGAGAGCACATCCTAGCTTTGCCTTTGTGCTGCAGTTGCTCCGGTACAGCAAGATGTGCGGTACCAGTGCATGCCTACCACAAGAGACAGGTACCCATCAAATTCTCGTCATACCAGATGCACACTCCTTTCTGCAGACAAGAGCTATGCAAAAGCCTTGGGAACTGGGAAGAACAAATGTCTCTTGAGTTCATACTCCTCCTGTGCAGCAGCCTGCATGAGAACTAACACACTGACACTGCAGGGTGCTGAGAGGTAAAGATGCATGAGGTGAATGTCTTAAATATTTGAGGATGTTTGTTTTTCAAACATCGTCTTACTGGGACGAGGGCAGTCTTGTGTACCAGATGCTAGTTAGCGCTATAAAGTCATGCTCTGAATTTGGTGTTGTGAGCTGACAGTGCTGTGGGACATCACTTGATTACCAGTGGGGAAAGACTCCACAGCTCTGCAGTGACACCTGTGATGTGTATTTCCCTTCTGCTTTGTGACTACAAACTGGTGGATACGCCAAAGGATCTGTTGAATACAACCTTCCCACTGTCCAGTTGAATAGATAACACAAACTCTTCCACTTCATCACAAATTTATCCTCTTATGATTCCTGAGCCCCCTCCAGATCCTCCTATCTCATGTCATTGAAGTCACTTGGGGAGGAGATTGGACAGGGGGATAATGCCACTGGTGGAGCGCAGTCTCACGTGCAGTTTGAATAGCTCTGATCTGCCACAAGCCTACCTGTGATCAGAGAACTTGGTTCTGTGGAGGGGTTGGTGGTGGGGGAAGATTGGTGGTGGTTTTCTTTCTCTCTTTTTTTCCCACTGATTTGTGTCTCGAAATGAGTAAAGCAGTACGGATGAACGTGGCATAGAAGAAGGAACATATGCTGTACATGCATTTAAATAGCATTTATCTTACTTTTCACTGACGTAGTGGTGAAATATGTTCTCTTTGCTTTCAAATTTTAGAGATGAACAGATGGTAGAAAGCTTAGTTTTGGGTATTATGTCCATCAAAATAACCTGTATTGCAAGTACCTTTTACTATAATTGGGGATTTTAGCTGCAGTAGAATCTGGACTTTTCATAACAAGTCCCCTGCAGAAGTTGTATGCCAAAAAAGGGGCTAAATATTGTCCTGTCTATGTCTTTTTTTCTAAAAAAAAATACAGTTCTTCAATGGTGTGATGAAATGCACTCACTGCTTTTGCTGTGGGTGGAGTAAAACCCAAGAGACCCAGTTTGTGATCTGACTCCTACCTCTCCTCCTCCCCAAATGCTCTAGCATACCTCCAGATGCAGTCCAGCAGCACCGGAGTGGGGCGAGCATGTGAGAAGGGGTTTGCCAACGCTTCTCTTTCAAAAAGAAAAGGCCAACAGGCCCAAGAGTGTCTCACCTATTTTATCACTGTTTGGATATTCCTAAAAATCCCCAAATTCCCAATGGAAAATGAGTTTGGGTGCACATTCTGCCCCAGCCCCTCTGCTCTGAGTAACACCCGTCATACCAAACCTGGGGAAGGGAGGCATTCTGGTATCGCCTGACAAACTGCAGTCAGACACTGCGCAGTGAACCCCATCCTTTGCCTAAAGCACTGCAGAGAGGGAAAACTCGGATTAAATAAGCTTTTGGGGAGGAGGATCATGTAAAATTTATACCATATCCATCATGATGGGAACTTCGTCTGTGTGCCTGGAGGAAGGGAATGCTCATGCGCTGCTGTGTCTGCACAGGCACATGAACGACCTCACTATGGGTTTATATATAGACAAGCAAATTCTGAAATGTTCAAAAGTTGCCTTCCACAGTTACAGAGGATTTTAGTTTGGGGATTTTTTCTGGGTTTTTTGGGGGGGATAGTATTTTTTGTTGTGGGTTTTGTTTTGGCTCTCACCTGCATGTTCTGCTCTTCAGCACTGTTTCTTGGTTCAGTGACTCAATTTCTAATCTCTTTGGTCAGTGTGTGTTTTGCATGAGTTTAATACCTGGTCAGCACTATCCCAGCTTCAAGGAGGAGGGTCTGTTATGCTGCTCTTTTAATCTTGCAGCTCAGATGATGGTTAGCTAATTGCACAGAGGGGATCTTTTAGTGATGTGTTTAGGGACTTAAATTAAAAAAATCCCAGGAGGAAAATGTATCATTCCAGCCACCTTGCTGGAATGGTGTCCAGCAGAGCAGCAGCATTTAGCAGCAGCAGCTGCAGAGTGGCAACAGTGGTTTGGACTTTTCTCCCTACGCTTAGAAACTGCCTCAAGATACCAAAAAATTATGGGAAATGTACTTCAGACACATCCCTCATTTTTAGAGATGTCAATCATTTTAGTCCCAAAATTACAATATACAATCAATGTCCTTCCCTTTATTTTTCCTTCACAATTTTTTACCTCTAAACTAAAAAAAATCATTTAAAGTGATGGATGGTTATCTGCACGCAGAGGGAATCCAACCGTACTGCATTTACCTACAGAAATAAATCTATTTAGTGTAGCCTGTGTCTCACATTTGGACCCTGTCAGGCTGAGCACTATTGTTTTGATTGTATTTATCTACATACACTGAAGTATGCATTTGTTTAAATTAAAACTGGGGGCTCAGAGACCCATAAAATGTTTAAACATGAGCACGGTTACAAATTGTCTGGTGTGTATTTACCATGGCCCCCCGCTGCTTGATATGAAGTTACTTAATTGTGCTTGTTTGCATCATCTGTTCTGTAATGCTAACAGCATTTTATTCTTGTCGTAGGAGCCTGTGCTCTTGCATATGGAGATTGGTTTTTGTCAGTGCTGGAGCAGGTTAAAGATGCTGGGTTTGATTTTTTTTCCCCTTTTTTCAAAAGGAAACACATTTATTCCAATATTTAATTGAATTCTGATAAGTTTTGGTAGAGATTTTCTTTTTCCTGAGAATGCAGAAAATTTTGAAACAGAATGGACAATGGCCAAATCTTATTACACAAAAGAAATAGTACCAGCTTTCATCCACTTTTTTCTCCACTGTGGTTCAGACATTATGAATAGCTGTTTTAATTTAGGGTGCTGCCTCTTTGAGGTGTTTTGAGCGGCTATAAATGATACTGCATCTCCTTTAAGGGTAACACATTTAAGGGAGAGGACAGAAACTGCACTTCAGGATTTAGCTTCTCTGAGGAGGGTTTTACATGGAGCCCTGAGTTACTTTTAAATAAGCCTGGCACGTGGCAAGGATACCAGCTTCTAGTGTTTCCCTGGGCCGAGAGATGTCATTAGACCAAGGAGGAAGCATGTCTGTGCTCTGTATGATATGCATATGTATATATGATATTTACCTAACAATGAGGCTATCCTGCTCTTCAAGTCATAAAACTCAGCGTGGTTTGGCTCAGATTTGGCTCCATGCATTTGTGCCAGCAAAGGCTCTTACCAAGCACATCGCCTCTTAAAAACATACAGGTCAAGCACGCTGCGATATGTGTTCAAAGGATAGAAGGATAAAAGCTGAAGCTGTTTACAGAAATCTTTGGCAGTGGGACTGAATTGAGGGAAATGGTAATGTGCTTCCGAATTCTAGTCCCCATCCACACTGGATTTGCTAGTTTGGAGGTCATGTAGCTAGGCTTGGGTTCAAGCAAATCCACATGCACTCAGGGTGGAAGCAGTGCACTTTGCATCATTTTGGTAGAAGGACAGACGGAGTTTCTTCCTTTGGAAAATAGTGTAGGACCTAAACTTCAACGGAGACACTGGGGGGTATAAGAACAGCCAAACCAAGACCCTTTTGCCAGCCAGTCAGTCTCAACACGGACAAGGGCCAGGAAGGGCACCTTCCCTCCTGCAATCTCCAACGTACAAGAAATCTGTATTAAAGTGTTTTGCTGTTTGGTTGTCTCCAAATTTTTCTCCTTGATCAGACCTACATGCTCCCAGTTCTCTTAGAACAACATCTCTAAGAGATCAGAGAAAGCTGATCCCAGGCGTGTTACCCCAGCAAACACACAGGTGACAGTCCAAACATGCCCTTATCTCTATATACACCTGCAGATCTTCACATGGCTGCAGAAGACCTCCCACAAGTACCTGGGGGTGTTTACCAGCTCCCAGGTGATAGCCAGTCCTCTCCCTCCCTCCTTTTACACGAGGGTGGCTGGGCAGTCCCAGTCTTTATTCTGCACCTCCTCTGAGCTCAAGCTCCACTACCACCTTTTGACCTGTAATTTTTGGAAGCTATTCTGTCTCTCTCTTTCCAATCTCTGGAGGTTGAGGGTGGAGCTTACAGCTGTAAAGGGCTTTATAACAAACGCAGCTTTGTGTAGTCTTTGTAACCACGTTGCTCTTTGTAGCAGAAATAGGTTGGGGCGAGAATTCAGATGTGAAAGCTGCAGAGCCTAAGCTGCGTATATGTCCTTGTAGTTCACAAGGACCCAGTGTAAATGTACGCTGCTCCGCAGAAATTAGACTCTCTCCTATTTTCTGAGAATAAAAGAATGCTGGAAACAGTGATTTCCACTTCTGCCCATTATTACATGTGCATGCCATGTGACCCCATTACTGTCCATCCAGTCTTCAGGATAAGCAGAATTCTGTCCAAATACTTCTAGGTGGGTTTTGCAAAATTCACAAGAGGTATTTGTTGTGTCTGGATGCAATGGGGAATGCAAGGAAAACACACCTATCAAAAGCTCACAGATGAAGTGTATCCCTCTAAGAGATGATACAAATATTTCCCTACTGGCAAACCAGATTTTAAGCCTAAACAAATTGACATTGTTCCTTTAAAGACTTCTTATCACTTTCCTACCTTGAAACATCTTAAAACCCTTCTCCTTAACAATTGCAGCTGCATAACTTCAACATGTCAAGGTTATCTATAATTTCTTCATTTCCTTTCAGAAGGGCTTCCTACCTACACACTACATCATGCATCTTTTATTACCACCTTAACGTATTTATAAAATATTGATAATCCATTCCAAATGGCTTTGCAAATGAAGCTGTGTGGCATGGTCCTCCCTTCAATTAGCAGCATGTTGGTCTGTTGACTGAAACGACCCCACATTCAGAACCTGGCCCTGAAAATGAACACTTAAAATAAGCCTTTGTGTATTTTCAGGTCTGGTGCCAATTTTTGCCTCCAGTTATTCTTCACATACACCCCGAGTAATTTTTTTCATTCTGTGAAGTTGCTCTCAAATTACACTGCACTAAGTGGGGACAGAATGGGGTTAGTGGAGCTACTCTGGCTTTTTTCTGCAGCAGTAGAAAACAGGGTAGGCTTAGCTGAGACTCGCACTGGAGTAACTGAAAGCAGCAGAGTTGCTTTGGATTTGTTCTGGAGTACTGGAGACATGTTAAGGTTAGTCCCCATTGACACCAGCAGAGCTGAGCTCTGAAATGAGCACCCAGTGTTTAAAATAACACCTGGAATTGGTTTAGCATCATGCTTGCTAATGAGAGAACAGAAATGTTAGTTTATAAAACAGAAACACACAATTCAGGGGGAAGAAGTGATAAGGAGAGCTGCTGGAAAGAGTCAGCTGCAGCCTCCTTCATAAGGCAAGTTTGTTGTTAAATTTAATGGGCTATAGGTGTTGATTGGTAGAGTCGTAAAATGAACTGTTAATTTGCTATTTTAAGAGTGGAGAAGCTAAATTATGTAAATTGCTTTTAAAACTAGTCTCTTCCCAGCATACAGTATAACAAGGTAACATGGCCCTTTCCACACCTTTATTTCTAGGACTTTTCCCAAAGTAATTGGTAAGATTGGTAAATCTTTATGCTCTGGAGTGTTGCAAGACTTTGCCTCTGCTCTGCGTCATCACCAGTGCAGCTCTGTGAGGTGCCACCATGCTGAGTCAGCTCAAAGGGGCTGCTTTTTGTCAGCGGGGTTTGAGCACCTACCTGAGTGAGATTTTAAGGAGACAGCGGAGCTTGTTGCTTTCAGAATGATGCTCAGGGAGAGAGCCTGCACTGGGGAGATGAGTGCACACCTTGGAGAATGTGCAGGCTTCATCTGTGTTGCTGCTGCAACCTCATAGCTCAGACTAGGCTGGGAAGGTGTCAGCATTTACATGTTATAAGGAATGAACAGTATCCTGCCAGAGCTGGCGTTTCCAGTGCAGCTATGAAAATGTCAGCCCCGGGAAGCTCCAAATGAGCACCTGAGCAGAGGAAGCACACAGCCTTCTAATGAGAATCAGCATACACAGGGCGACAGGTAGCGCGTTTGAGTGTGAGGTGATAAATAACAAGCATGCACTGTGGTTGCACGAAGAGCTGTCTCTCAGGATAATGCTGAAGCGTATCAGATCTGATGTGAGCGTTGTCCTGAGCTTTTTGTGGTGTTGGTACCAACCATAGTACTGCAAACTTTGAAACTCTATCCTCTGTGATATCAGATTTGCTCCTGCCTGGAGTGGGGATCAGTGGACCTCATCTCTGGAGACTTAATCAGGGTTCATCCTGAGGCCATCTCCGTCTCACAGGAATGGCAAAGGTAGCATCCAGATCAACATCTTGGATTCTCTTAGTTGGTGCCATGTGAAGTATGTGGCTCCTCACATTTATGTAACAACTCTGCACCTTCCCAAGTCCCCTACTAATTTCTGGGACATGTATGGCTCAACAAACACTTGTGTTGCAGAACCACCAGAGCACTCTCCAGCTGGGCTGGAGAGAGGACAGAGCAGGGACCTTGACCTTCACCTTCAGAACCTGCATCGTCTTCTCAAATGATGGCAACAGGTCTCGCAGCCTGTAGCCACTATCCCAGGGCTCTTTGCAGTCTCCCCTGTGACATTTTTGGGACTTCTTTGGGAACCATTACTCTTAGAGATATAATTTTAAGAAATTTGAACATCTGAATTCTTCAGGGAGAAGCTACATATACCACATGGACTGTTCTCTATCTGTTTTGAATTGGAAGGCTTTGTAGGTTGGGGGATTGCAGCATAGATGAAGACTTTTTCAATATCCATAAAAAATAACTTCCAAGTGAGCGATATTTCTACCAAAATGGCCTTTTTTCTCTTTTCAGTGAGTTAGAGTAATTTGTGCTGGTAGGTGAGCAGAATTCTGCATCTAATATTGACACTGAGGAGACGTATAAAAGCTATTACGCCCAATGCCAATAGCTTCTCTCTTCTAATCAAAACAATGTCAAATAAGTAAGAGAATAGGAATGAAATAAGCCAGTTCTTTCCAACTTGCCAACCCATCCCTATAAAACAAAGTGTGAGGTATTTCAGATATTTGGAGCAACCAGCTATGAGGTCTTGCAAAACCCTGTGGTTTTCTTGTCATGTTGTTTGTTTGGCTGTTTTTATTATTGCTATTATCATACTCACAACTGTTAAGTGAATTGCTGAGAAGGTTTCAGCTGAACATCCAGCAGAAACATGCCTGGGGCAAGAACAGCATTTTATTTATTTAACTTCAGAAACAAGGAAGGAAGGAGGGAGTTCTGTACGTGTCCATTTTCAGCTAAGCATTGCACGTCTGTTTATTTAGCCAGCATCCGTTCCCTCAGCACGTCTGTGCCTGGCTCATCTGCCCCCGGCTCATCTGCCCCCACAAGACCCGCTGCCTTCCTGCCTTGTGCCCCTGGGTGTGAGGAGCTTCTGCCAAAATGCCTCAGGCACAGCTGAAGGAGCAGCAGGCTCACTTCTGCCCCATGCAGGGAGCGGAGCTGCTTGGTTTGGAGGAGAGCAGTGGGCATGTGCCCCTCTGCCCCAGCTTGTCAGCTTGCCCATGAAGAGCTGAGTGCTCGCAGCCCCCATCCTTGACCCCTCACTTTTGGAGGTGTACCAGTGCCTTCGCAAGCTCCTCCCTGTGAACTGGGCACCCCCTCCCCGCCCAGGTGGAGGGGTTTGTTTTCCAGACAGCGCTGGCATTTCTGATCGTGTTGGAGAGAGCAATCACAAGGGGAAGGGAGGAGGCCCAGGATGAGCTTCAGAAATACTTTAAGTTGGGGGTCCCTACACTTGTTTGACAAACCACTGCTGAATACCACCTAAGCTGTAAGCCGGTTGCAGTCACAACCCAGCTCTGTACCAATGTTGTGCACTGCTGGGCAGAGGCACAGGCAGACCTCTCTTCATCTCCTTGTCCTTCTGCATGAAAACAAGGGCTCAGACCTGGGGAGAGATGTTGGGCTGCTGTTCCTCTGGGCAGTGGCTGCTCCAGAGCAAACAGCACATCAGATACTTGTTAGTTTGCTTTCTGTGTCGGTGATAAGAGTTTGAGCAGTGGTAGATGACTCATTGTGGCTAGTTAAGACCAAAGCACCTAGACTGCAGCTATCCCCACCGAGGCAAAGACTGTATTGCTAAGAAACCACCTGCGAGTTGCAGGTACTTTATCAGTGAGCAGTGAGCTGATATCAATGCAGAAACAAGTAAAATCTGAGCGTCTTTCCTCAGCTGTATCTTGGGCTCAGCATGAGCCCATGGTGGCCTCTCAAGGGCTGTGAAAGGAGTTTGATTATTCCATGGTCAGGCCAAGAGACTGCTCAGGATGCAGATTTCTCCCCTTGATCCTTTCCAGTGATGGAGCTCATGCAAAAGGTGACTGGAGCTCCCACACCGGCACAAAGATTAGCCGTGTGTGCACATGGCATCTCTTGGTGCTGAAGGGCAGGAGAGATACAGCCCGCAGGCTGCAGATCCCACCACTGGAGCACACCAAGCTGTGTCCCAGAGCAGTGTCCCATCACCTCGGGGGACCACGTGTGATCCCAGCTCTCAACATGCTTCAGCTCTGTTTCACCACAGGGTTAGACTGCTCTGCTCTCATTTACTGCAGTTTCTTCTTTTATTTTTGGCTGCCTTTTGTTCCCTAGGTCCTCCCTTCCCAGGATAGGGGTGGCACATGTGGCTTTGGCTCCCCAGTGGCAATGGGAAGTGGGAGAAGGGAGTGAATCTGCTTGCTGAGGCGGCTCCCAGTACAGAACCCTTCTCATTGCCCAGCTTTCAGCATTCAAATCAAGTTATTTTCCATACCAAGGGGTCAGACTCTCACACCTCATTACTTTTCATTACGTCTTTGATTAAACACTTCCCTTTAAGCACACTTGCTGATATCAGTGGTTCCAAGTAGCAGGCATGATGTTAATATTCTGGCATCATTGTTCTGAGAAGTACCTTATATCCTGAATAGCTTAATTAGGTTCAGGTAGATGTCTCAGAGAAAGAGACTTCCCAGCAGGGGTGGAGGAGGACACCAGAGTTCAACCATCAGCAACAGGTCTGGGCTGGAACACCCCAAATTTTTGGGAACTTATTATGTTAGTTGACATTTCATTGATTATTAAATACAGAATATTTTTTCAAACACCATTGCCCTGTTTTATTTTATCTGTTGGTATATTACTATAGTAACAGTAACATTTATTCTAGTTTAAATTAATCTGTGTATGAGACAGAGGGAAAATAGGTGCTAATTGGGGGATTTATTGTTAAGAGAACCAGAGCTGTCTAACCTATGCAAGGAAGACAGTGCTATTGGTAAGGCAGGCTGGGTGGTGGAGACTCTGCCCTGGTCCAGTCCTGTATGATCAGGGACACAGTGCCTGGACCTGTTCAAATTGCTTTTTGTGGCCCCTAAACCAGAGCTATTCACCAACATCATCACAGCCCAAGGAGGCTATAAGCAATTTGGGCCGTTTATTGTTGAAAGGCGATGTACTCTGTTGTAAAGGTGAAAAAGGACCGCGTTTGGCTGCCTAAATTAGGAAGCAGGAGTCCTCCAGTGTGTTCGTCACTGTCTTGATCTTAGATCCTCTGCAGATCTACATAGTAACGTCCCTCACTCAGTGGGATGGAGCAGTAAAAAAGGCTCTTTCCTTCTGTTTTTCCCCTGTCCCCAGGGACAAGCAGGACCAGACAGGGAGTCAGGGACATATCTTTGAGCAGTGCCACAGCACGCTTCACTAAAAAGCAAACCGCTCCCACCCTGCACTGCAAATATTTGCCTCCTGCAAGACACAGGGACAGTCCTGAGCACTGGAGAGCATCTGTGGCAGCACTGAAAGGACATTAATGAATCTCTGCTGATAAGTACTGTTTACCTGTTATGCGTGACCTCCAGCTGATAAACCAGACACACAAAATGGCACATGCTGATGTGTCTTCCTGCTCTGCTTCTCTTGAAGAGTGTTTTTCCTGCTCTCGGGTGTATTTGCTTGTTTTTCCTCCCCTAGTTTAGTTCCATGTCACTAAGAACGTTTTTCACGGCAGTGGTGAAATGAGTTTGTGCTGTCTCGCTGCCTGCCCTGGCTCTGTCTGTCTCAGGCTGATATTTCCCCTTCCCTCGCGGTGTGTACTGGCTTTTGATGGTTTTGCATATGCGGATTAAGCTGTGAAGGAGTTGGGGGAGGCTACCTGCTCTTTTTTATCAAATCCTAGATTAGCCAGAACTGGAGATGGAAGATCAGTCCAACTGAACTTGATTAGCGGGTGCTCAGGAGATCTGAATTTCACTTGGACTATAATCCCAGCCCAGTGCTTAATGATATAAACAGTGCTAATAACTCTGGGTCACCTGTCTGGGGAAGACAGATAAGGAGTTGAAAATTATGCACATTACCATAGGTAATCTACTGCCAAATACTGTTGAGTAGAGACCTCGTTTTTTATTTCATTTCCCTTATGTTCTTGTCCTGATTGCACAGCAAATAAATTGAAAATTCAGAATTAAAGGTTCTGCTAATTCAAATTGATCTACAGCCTCTAGCACCCCATTCCCTGCAGAAGGTGTAAATGGATCTTGGTATCCACCCTAGGACAGCAAATCTTTAGTCTCTCTGCTGCTTTGTCAGAAGTAGGGGAGAAAAGACTATTTTCAATGGTACCAGGAGAAAAAACAAGTTTGCAGAGGGAGCAGGTGATGTTCTGCTTTATTGTATCAGACAATTATTTGCCAGCAGTTAATATCCACAGTCCTATTTCTGTCCTTACAGACCAAACAGTAACTTCACCTTGAAAATCATGCTCAACTTCCAGGACAAAATGCAACACATTGTGGCCTTTGGAGAATGGGTGGCATTTGGACCTCTGCTGCTGAGCGATGGAGAGAGCTGGTGTGAGACTCAAGACCGCAGGGCAACCCACAACCCCTCCCATCACTTTTTAAACTCAGGATTGGTAGGGGTGCACAACATGATGGAGCATAGTTTGTTTAAAACCTGACCTGGTAAGAAAATCAGTCCCAGCACCCTCAAGTGATCTTTGTGGACATAACTCCGTCCTCTTTCCTATGAGAAGAGAGGAGATACTAAATAAAATAGACGGAATAAATGAACATATTTAAATGGCCAGGACCAGAACTGACCAATCTTGGTGCCTACAGCATCACTGTAGGCTAGATGCTAGCTTTGGGGCAAGACCGCAGGCCATCTGGACTCGTGGGACAGTCCCTCCCATGTAGCCTGTCCCGGTTTGGGCTAGACTTCCTT
>NW_010387938.1:2214-2465 GCF_000710305.1 Buceros rhinoceros silvestris | reverse complement strand
GATGACCCGCCACTCACTGTATGACGGCCTCTGTTTTGATGACCTGCTGGTCAGTGACCTGCCGGTGGCCGTTTTTGTGACCCGCAGGTAGTCATACCGGTGGCTGCTGTTTCGATGACCCACAAGTCAGCAACCCGCTGGCGGTGATTTCGGCCCGGTCCCCGTCGCCACCAGGATGGCTGCTGTTTTGAGGACCTGCAGGTAAGCGACCTGCTGGTGGCCATTTCAGAGATGTGCCCGTCGTCACCCGG
>NW_010387938.1:1628-1926 GCF_000710305.1 Buceros rhinoceros silvestris | reverse complement strand
CTCGCCCCCTGTCCCCTGCTGGAGGGCTGCCATTTCGAAGACCTGCATGTCAGCGACCCATCGGCGGCCGTTCCGACGCTGCCCCCATCACCGCCCAGATGACTGCCTTTTCAATGAGCTGAGGGTCAGTGACCTGCCGGCTTCCATTTCAGGGACCCAACAGTCACTGCACAATGTCCTCCGGTTCAGTGACCTATGGGTCAGTGACCCACCAGCAGCCATTTCGGAGCTGCCCCCGTCACTGACCGTACGGCCACTGTTTTGATAGCCCGCAGGTCAGCGACCCACTGGCAGCTGT
>NW_010387938.1:1096-1332 GCF_000710305.1 Buceros rhinoceros silvestris | reverse complement strand
TCACTATTTTGATGACCTGCCAGTCAGCAGCCTGCAAGTCAGTTGTGATGACCAGCCAGTCAGCAACCCTCTGGTCATCATGTCTTCGACCTGCTGGTCAGCAAGCGGGTGGCCACTGTTTCGACGACCTGTTGGTCAGTGAAAAGGCAGCTGCTTTTTCAACAGCCCACTGCTCAATGACCCGCGGCCCCCTGTTTCTACGAACCACAGGGCCGCAGACTGCCACTTGCTGTTTT
>NW_010387938.1:0-907 GCF_000710305.1 Buceros rhinoceros silvestris | reverse complement strand
TGCTGCGTTTTCGATGACCCGGCAGTCTGCCCCCCAGTGGCTGCCGTTTCGCTGCACCGCCATCTGCGACCTGGTGGTTGCTGATTCCGTGATCCACCAGTCAGCAGACCAGCAGCTGCTGTTTTGATGATCCGCCGGTCAGCAGCACGCCACTTGTTGTTTCGATGACCGTGGGTCAGCGACCCACTGTTCCCCATTTCAATGACCCACTGGTCAGCGACCCAGGGGCCACCGTTTCTTTGACTCACGGGTCAGCAACAAGGCGGCCCCTTTTTGATGATCTGCGGGTCAGTGTCCGCCACTGTTTGTTGCGAGGCCCGTGGGTCAGCGACCCACTGTTCCCCATTTCAAGGACCCACTGGTCAGCGACCCAGGGGCCACCGTTTCTTTGACTCACGGGTCAGCAACAAGGCGGCCCCTTTTTGATGATCTGCGGGTCAGTGTCCATGTGGACAACATTTTGATGACTGCTGGTCAGAGACCTGCTGCTTGCCGTTGCAGTGAAAAGACCGCCGATTGCCATTTTGATGACCTGCCAGTCAGCAACCTGCCAGCAACCATCTCGATGACCCGCGGGTCAGCAACATGCCGTTCAGTATTTCACTGACCTGTGGGTCAGAGGCCCGGCTGCCGCTGATTGGATGACCCGCCAGTCAAAGTCCCGCCAACCGCTGTTTTGATGACACACCGCTCAGCAACTCAGCGGACGATGTTTCGATGACCCACCTTTGAGACGCGGGTCTACTGAGACCTTCTCCCTTATGGGACTTTCATGGCCATGTACTTCCTGCTAAGCATCAGAGATGGTTGTTGGGTCCCAAAAGCAGGGTAGTTGCGTGTTTGGGTAATGTTTAAGTCTGAAGTTGTAAAGTCTTTTTGAAATGAAGCTGTTGGCTACTGAGGCACA
>NW_010387937.1:20349-22703 GCF_000710305.1 Buceros rhinoceros silvestris | reverse complement strand
TTGGGGGTGAGGGTGGGGGGCGCGGGGAGAGGGGGTACAGGAGAGGGGAGTGAGAAGGGACAGGATGGGTCTGTGCTCTGATAAAAACAAAATATACAATTAAGAGTTCAAAGCCATTCCTTCCTAACAGCAATCAGAAAGAGCAAAATAAATGAAATCCAAACAACACCATCCTCCCTTGAAACACCAGCCCTTGCTATTCTCCCTGCCTCTCAAAACCTAGAGCAAACAGCCAGACCTGTGTCCTGGAGCTAAGTGTCCCTTTAAAGCCTGCCATAGCTTTTCAACGTGAGATGCTCAACTGACAGTTCCCCCTTTGTCTCAAAACACAAACCAGAAGGAAGGTGCTTTGCTTTTTCGACTCTTCTGTGGTAGCCTAGATTCACTGCTTCATCTGCACCTGCACGAACTATAAATAAAATCACCCGAAGCAAAAAAGACAGGGTTCCAGTGGGTAACCTCACATATTATGCTGTGATGGATCACTGCCAATAACATGTACTAAAAATGCCACCTTTCGCACTGAAGCCATACATCAGGTAAGTCCTGCACTGAACCATTAACCAAGGCCACATATATAATCACTAACAGATTATGGCAGGAAAATTTTTTTAAGGATTGTAGTCAAAATTAAAATTGTTCAGTCTCTCCAAATCTTGTAGTGATGTTCATTTTCCTGTATCTTTGTTCTGATCTCTGGTGCCTCCAGCTGTGCTATGTTCTCTACTAGCTCTTTTTTCCCACCTCAGTCACCTCCATGAAGTTCTTTCTCTCCCTTTTGTTCTTGTACTTGCATATGACAGAGAGGTCCTGTGTTATAGAACCTTCCAAGCGTTTTAGTTAGGTCCTGATGATAGCTGTCACTGCAGTTCTTCAGCCCCTTTGCTAATCCTCACTCCCTCACATTGGCTCTTTTAAATTACATCATGGGGGGGTTTCTGTAGGATTTTTTTCTGGTAAGTAAAAATATATACAGGAATATAAGATAAGATTTTGAGAACTTGTCATACGATAGCTTACCTTGTAAGTTTACTTTCTCTGACTGCTGTCCTTATACAATTTCTGCTATAGCCACATGTATGTGCGTGTGACTAATTCAGAACACTAGCTCTCAGTCTTTTAATATCAGAATTCTCTTTTCTATACTAATTATAACTACACCACTTCATTACCTGTTTGCCATAGCTTTCTGCACCCCAGTAGTAGCTTCTCTCCTGATGAGACCACTTTTGTGAGATTCGTTGGCCATATTCCAGAAGACTTAGATTAATCTGGGACAATGAAAAGTTTTGGATGTTCAGGTAAATACGAAATATTTCTTATGGAGTTTGGTGGGATATATTCTGAGGGAGAGGGAATGCATGGTAGGAAAATACTTAAGCTAGATGATAATGCTAGTCAAATAAAAAAAAGTAAGATAATTCTGTTATAAAAGAGTAATACAAAACCAAAACCACCATGTATGATTTTTATTCAATTATTAAGAAGATTTCTAACCATTTGAGAGCGGAAGACTGGAGTGTCTTTTGATGGAAGTATTTCTGGCAAGAAATCCAACCCTTTTTTAAAACAGACATTAAAGAAAGTGCCTGGCGTGGTGCTTGTGATAGCCAGGATGTAGACTTAGTAATCCAGAGATTTTTACTGTTCCTTGCTTTTTTTCACTGACCTTGAAGACATATCTGAGAATGCTATAACCCTTTTTCGGGTGCTTTATAAACAATCACCTCTGCGAGTGGCTTTATATTGCAGCCTTACAGTCCAAAATGCTGCTAACACCTCCTCCTCTGAACATGTCTATCTGATAAGATCAAAGTCATATTCTTGTATTTTAAATTTATTAGAAAAACAGACTTAATTTAGTGATCTTTGTTACCTTCATTACTAAACAAAGTAGGAGTCAAAATGCATGATCCTTGCTAATGTCTTAAAGAACTGACTTTCTAACTTGGTAAACTTAATTTTATTGAAACCCCAACAGCCTATTGTATAAATATGTCAATACTGTGCATATCCTCTTTGGCTTGCTACCATTTTCCTGTTTCGGACAGATTAACTCAGCGAATAAACTAAGTACACATTAACTGTATCGACTGCCAGGTGAATAACTTATCAATTACATATACCTAAGTTAGATTGCATTATCAATAAAGAAACCAAGACCTATTAAAAACAACTTTCACAATTAACTGTTTCAGTGCTTACTGCTCTGTGGCTCTGTGTTAGAGCTGTTAGCAATTATTAGCTCCTTCAGTCCCAAAATATACTTTGTTGGAAAAAGTGCTTTCTTGCGGAGGCAATGGATGTTTCTACCATTCTTCTGTCCATCAGAGGCTGACAAGCAGCTGCTGGAC
>NW_010387937.1:4628-20255 GCF_000710305.1 Buceros rhinoceros silvestris | reverse complement strand
TGCTGAACCAACTCATGCAACTGGAGGAAAAAGCTCATTCTGCTGAATTCAGTTTGCAGCTTTTTATGATACTAGTAAATTTTGCTGCTGTTTTAATTTCTCAGAAATCGTTGTAATATCTCCTTGCATCCCGTGCCCACACCTCTCTTCTTACTAACTTTCTGAATGAATAAAGAAAAATATTCAACTTGTTTGTTGTTGTTAATTTGCTCAGGCAAAGGACTCAACTTTCCTTCAAACCATACCCAGTTGTGTTCAAGGTTTGCACTGAAATGTGACTGGGTGTTTCCTAGCATATTCTATAGGGACACCTAAGGTCCAGGCCTTTATAAGGACAGCCATAAAAATTTCCCTAGACCTTGAGAAACAAATTCTAACACCATATCTCTAGGCTATCACATAGTCTTCCTCTCATATTTTACAGCTCAGGCTGCCACTCTTTGTTTACAGCAAAAGATCGCAGTTTTGACTTTATAATTTTAAATTGACCAATTTACAAATAAAGCTGAACTACAGAAAAATGGGTTTTTTCCAGGCTTTGGAGGATTATTAAATGACCATATCAACTCCTGGAGGATAACAAAAACCAATGTTTTGTAGCTAAAGTGAGAATTTTTCCCTGTTGAAAATTGCCTGTTGTTTTTATTATTGTAAGAACTGGTCCACTGAACTTAGCACGGCCTCTGAGGTCTCGGTGAGAATCCTGTGATTAATGAGGTAGCCATTAATGTCAGTAGATTGAACAACTGAAATCTGATTATATTAAAGTGCTTCCCAAACATTAGGGTCACATTAACAGTTTATTGAAACAAGCTGATAAAATTTAAAATGGTCATCTAATTCCCTAGGGTTCCTAATTGTTGCATGATAAATCACTCTGTAGAGAAATCTATTACAATGTTCCAAATGAGAAAATGTAATTTACTATACCATTAGTGGGGTGTTTGAAGCACATCAGTTCTTTCATGGGGGAGTTTTTCCAGAATAAGACAAAACTCTGTATATGGAGACTTTTACTTTTTTTTTTCTTCGAGGTGAAGATAATGCTCATGACTTGAGCTGCTTAAATTATATAGGAAGAGTGAGGCATCTTGAGGAGACAAACCATCTGACAGTGACGTGCAAGTCTATTACTAAAGGTCCAGCATTCATCAATGTTTATGGTATTACTCTACTTACAAGCACATTTTTGTGGAGACTAAAAAAATTTTCATGAGTCAGTTATAGAGGCTTCTTAAAGGGAAATAATCAGCTGAGAATTTACACATTTCTGGTTTCAGAATGTCAGATACTGAAACAAATCTCTGCACAGAGGACCTAAGTTACTCAAATCAATGTCTGCAGTATCAGAGTCAGCCTTCATAGTTTTTTCTCCTTTTGGTGTAAAAAATTCTCACATACTCACCTGTATTTGCCTCTTTCTTTTCCTCAGCTTATTCATCATATGATTTTATTACTCTTGTTCTCTGCTTAGGTAGAAGTTGAGCTTCAGATATTAATATATGTATTTCATTTTGTGTGTGTAAATAATGTGGTTCTAATACTTAATATTTTATAAAATTTATTTCTGTGTTTGGGGGCAAAGCTGATCATTGCTGTTGTGTTTGGATCTTTCCCAAATTCATAGAAAACTAAAAAAGGCATTACAAGTAGGAAGGCCTGCCATGATCACAACTGATGTGGAGAGACAGGGAGATATTGTCTCAAAACTAGGCATCAGACAAAAAATGAAACTGATACTAAGATTTTTTTCTCATAGAGCAGTGGAGATCAGTTGCTGAAGGACTAAAGACCTACTGTTGGTTTCAACACCCTGGTTTTTCTTCAGTCACACTGGAGTAGAAATGGCACATTGTTAGGGACAGCAGTTCTGTGATGGAGAGGTAACAAGTGACGAGCATCTCAACATGCACTAACTCAGTCTCTTGTTTGCTGGTGACTCCAGTCAAGCAGTCACAATGACCAATGCCCTTATCCTGCAGCAAGAAAGAAAGTTGAGTTTAAGTCTCACCAAAACTACTATGAGAGGGGAAAGAATTCTCAGCTTCACCACCTTCATGAACAGAGTGCTAAATATGGTAAAAACGAGTGATTTAATGGGATAAAATACTGACACTTATACCTGGCACCCTACTGATAGGTACATAGGCATTTTTGAAGGTGGACACTTTACCTGTGACAAAATTTTATTCACATTGCAAATGAAGAGGAAATCCGTATGTGTTCCACATTAAAAAAAAATGGTTGCAGGATGTGGAGGTATTAATACTGCTTGCAGCTTGGTAGCATCTGGGAATCTCAGCTGCATAGCAGAGTTCGATGTACAAGGAAAGGCACAACCACAGGAAAAAAAGACATGTTTCAGTAAGTTTCAGAGGATAAAAGAAGATATGGCAGATGGATGTAAGGAAGTTAAAGGAAACATTAAAACAAGTAGCAGTCTCAGCATTGTTTGCTGTAGGTTTTACAGAAAAGGAGAATTCTAGGCTGGCTGTGCAGAGAATAATAAGATGCAGCTTAGTGAAAATTTGCTGTTCCCAGAGAAAACACATCTGGAAGAGGAATTACTGCCACTGCTTCTGTTTTGTACAGTGCCTCAGTGGTCAGAAAGGCCTCATGGGAGACTCAAGTGCAATTTGCAAGTCTTAGTGGTGTGGAAGTCAGGTTAAAGAGAATGCAGAATAATTATTTTTTACCAGAAAAAACTCTCGATTCTTGAAATGGAAGAGAGAAGAAAGAAATACAATGGTAGTTGAAAAGCATTCCTTTTTAAGATAGGAAAAATACTTGGTTTTATGGTGAAAGAGCAGGATGAGATTAAACAAAAACATTGAGTAAATCTCAAGTCACTATCTTGAGGGGGCTCAGGGCAGCATACTTGAAAAAAACCCATACTTAAACTGTGGAACTTATTGCTATGAGTCTGCGGAGATAAAAAGTGCAATTTTTTTTTCTTTTTCAAAAGGAGATTGGGCTTTTATGTAAGAGAGGTTTATTAGTACCTGTTAAACATGACTGACCCAAAAGAACCTTTGACTTAAGAAGTCACAAAAAAATGGTGGATTTTATTTTCTTTTCCTTATCACCTGGTTATTACTTTGCTTTCAGATATAAGACACTAAGTCCCATACAAAAAGAGTCACTAAAGACGATGAACATACCAGTCTTTATATGATGCTGATGAAAATACCAGACTTTCATGGGCCTTTTTTAAACCACTTGAATGGGTCTGCCTGATCTTTCTGAGAGGCTGAAGCCTGTCCGGACTTTGAGTTGGGTCTGACAGTACAAAACAGAGTTCCTTTTTAACCTTTCTTATCTTCCCAGGCTTGATGGGGCTCAGGCGCCCAGCTGCCTTTCCCCAGTCACTAAGCTCAGGGCTGAAGCTGTATCAGATCCAGACCACTAGACTGGATCTGCTTTCTCTTTTCTGGGATGCACAGCTCTTTGTTGTCATCTCCATTCGTTTTTCGACTCTCCTGTTAACTTTGTTCTTTTCAGGTGATGAATCATCTGGCCACCTTCAAAATGGGGAAGGGGAAAAAAGAAGAGTCCGAGTAAATTTTGCTGTGTCCTCTGTGCACAGGTGGTGTGCGCCTGGATCTTGTACCTTGTCCAAACCTTCTCGGCATTGAAGACATAATGAGAACTGAACCCATACAAGGCCCCAGAAAAATCAAACCATCCTTCCTTCTTTGTGCCTACTAATGTATAGTAATATAGACCTATGCTTCATGTCCTCTCTTTTTTTGTCTTTGTAAATCCACATTGGTCAAAACACTATGCAGTGGGACAGAAAAAAACGCATGAATGAAATACACTGGTAGAAGTGCTGGGCCCGAGTGGTCACTGATGGAAGTAGCAGCACATAGCTCTCTGCCTGGAGGTCAGGTTTGAAGAGCCAGCCACCACCTCCATCATCTCTGACCAGTTTTCCCTCCTATGCACAGTGAACAAGAAGTGGGAAGAGGGGGCAGAAGGGCTGTGGAGCTGCCCCATCTAATGCAAACACAGGGGTCCATTATGCTGGGTTGTCACGCTGGTCAGCTAAAAAGGCCTGTCCCTCAACCAAAAGGGACTGCACTTGCATTATAGTCACTGCAGTACTGGGCATCCTGAAGAATTGGTAAGGAATAAATAAATAAGAAAATAGAGTAATAACAAGCTATAGATTAGCAGACTGTTTTCCTGACAGTGACTGATTTCCTAGACTATGCAATGTTAATTCACTACACAGCTACTGGTTTGGGAGGCACAAAACTCCACCTCACTCACATGCTTTCTCTCCCCTTTTTTATTCTTTTGGAGTTGGCTGACTTTGAATTGAAGACCGCAGAGTCACAGTGGCTGTGGATGTGCCCCCACAGAGTTTTTTTAATACGCTATTTCACTAGGGAAAAGTTCTTCAGATGTAACTTGTCTGTCAATTTTTCTCTAATTATTATTATTATTGCAATCTATGAATGATGTATATGAATTTCTGTGGGCCTGTGATAACTATGAATTTCTAGGTTTTGGCATTAGAAATGCGAATATTGCCTAATGTGCAATTCAGCTTCTCTGAAGCTGCTGAAGGGTTCCACGCTGGTTTGCAGGGACTGCTTGCACACAACACGTTGCAAATTGTCCCTTTGAATAGTTAGCAGTAGTTTTTTGTGATACGCTTTGTGTAAAATTGCCTTCCTGGTTTTGGTAAAACCCAAGTAAGTCAATAGAACTACTGCAGAGATGAATTTGGACCTTTGTATTTTGTTTATTCTAAAAAAGAGGAAAAAAAAAAGCCTTTGTGGAATAAGAAAACATACATAGTATTTACCTGAAAGCTCTCAAAAGCTTTTTCATAAATACATGTTGTATTTCTGTTCATGTAAATGTGTATTTGTGTTTTTACAAAAAAGTACTTATTAGTAGCACAGTTAAATAACTATTTTGTACATGTAGTAGGAGTTTCTTAGCTCAAGCATGATTTACCTTATCGTCCAAAATGACTACCAGGATAAACGCATATTTTGCTGTAACTAAAAACAAGTATTATTAATATTTTTATAATAGTTTACACTTACATAGCGCCTTTCATCCCAAATACCATACAGTATGATGTATGTGAATAATCCCATTGAGCTGGTGTGAATAGTCCATTGAAACCAACAGGACTATTCACACAAGCGAGACTATTCACATGAATTAGAAGTATGGATTCTGACCCTTGTTCTCTAATGTATTTTTTCCCCCACAAAAGTGACACTCGCCATACATGTTAGTCTTAAATAAATTAACTGGAGAGGGGATGAAATTGCAAATGCTGCTTTTCTCAATGTATTTTCCGAAATTCACGTTTATGAATCAGGGTAGGAGGCAAAATAGTTTAATATCTCTCATCATGATAGTTTAATGCTGATTTAAAATGAAGATGTCTATTGCTAGTAGCTCATCCCAAAACAACTTACTACAAACAGAGGGCTTAACCCTAGAAATTTTTACTTAAGGAAGCAGGTTAAGAATGTTAAGAATCTTATTTCACAGGAGTGATGACTCCAGGATCAAGATTAAGACCAGATAAACCAGTGGTAATATAATTGATTGCTTTTTGGTTTATATTGCACACGCATTTTACACTGAAACAGCCACTTGAAGACTCAGATTTGGGCGACAAACACTTTTCAGTACTACTTTTCATTTCTCTGTGTTGGAGATGCTCAGGAAGCAAACTTTTTGCAAGATGCAGGGTACGTTATTTTTTACTTTACCAGCTGTAAGTTAACAACGTACCAGCAGTAAAATTCCGTAAGAATAATTTGATTTGGCACTATTCCTGGTGAAAGGATTCTTGCTCTGCTCTGCACTGCATCGCTTGTTCCTGTCTTCTCAGCCCATCCTAGCCTATGTCTACCCAACCAGTTGTGGAGCCATACATTGATCATGTCAAGGACCGACCTCACTGAAAACTAATGAACTGTTTTTTGGCCATTTTAGCTTTAACCCCTACGATTTGCCCAGCTGAAGTCCATGACTGCACAAATAGCTGTGCCAGCACCAGGGAGAGGGTGATTCTCCTCTTAAACTGTAAAATGGTGGAGCCAATGCCTTCAAAATTTACCGTGAAATGACAGCACTAGTGTGTAAGGGTCTACAGGGACCTCAGCCTCAACGCCTCCTGGGCATTGGAAAAGCTTAACACTCAGTGGCATTGGTTTTCCTTCAGGCAGAAACAGATAGGTGCCTTGGAAAGATATCCCAGCACACGCAGGTAGCAGTGGTGGTATTCAGGAGAAAAAGGCAACGTAAGTGTTGTGTGGGCCCTTGAGAGGCTCTTATTGACCCCTCTGTATATAGAAGAGTCGGGATTAAAAAAGAATTTAACAGATTGTCTGGTAAAGTAGAAAGATCAAAAAAGCGATACAGCATGGTCCTTGATAGCTGTATTGGGTTTGCATGGCAAGGTTTTGGTAGTGGGAGGTCTGCAGCGGTGGCTTCTATGAGAAGCTTCTGTAAACTTCTCCTGTGTCTGATAGAGCCAATGCCAGCTGTTTCCAAGATGAATCTACTGCTGGCCAAGGCCAAGCTAGTTATCGATGATGGTAATGTCCCTGTGATAACATATTTAAGAAGGGGGAAAAGCTGCTGCACAACAGCAATTGTAGCCAAAGAGAGAAGAGTGGGAGAAAGAACTCTGCAGACACCAAGGTCAGAGAAGAAGGAGGGACAGGACGTGCTCCAGGCTCTGGAGCAGACTCCCCTGCAGGCCATAGTGAAGGCCATGGTGAGGCAGGCTGTCACCCTGCAGCCCATGGAGGTTAACGGTGGAGCAGATATCCACCTGAATCCCACACCAGAACAGGTGGCTGCCAAAAGGAGACTGTGACCCTGTGGGAAGCCTGTACTGGAGCAAGGTTCTGGCAGGACCTGTGGACCCATGGAGAGGACAGCCCACACTGGAGCAGGTTTGCTGGCAGGACTTTTGTGACCCCAAGGGGGACTTCCAGTGGAGCAGTCTGTTCCTGAAGGACTGCATGCCATGGAAGGGACCTACACCAGAGCAGTTCATGAAGAACTGCAGCTTGTGGAAAGGACTCACATTGGAGAAGGTCATGGAGGACTATCTCCTGTGGGAGGGATACTGTGCTGGAGAAGCAGAAGAACGCGAAGTGGAAGAAGTAGCAGAAACAACGTGTGATGGACTGAACACAATCCCGATTCCCCGTTTTCCTGCACTGCTCCCAGGGAGGAGATAGAGAAGGTGGGAGCCTAGTTTATCCTGTGAAGAACGGAGGAGTGGGGGGAAGGTGGTTTAAGATTTACTTTTTTGTTTCTCATTACCCAATCTGATTTGATTGGTAATAAATTACATTCATTTTCTCCAGATGGAGTCTGTCTCGCTCGTGACAGTAACTGGAGAGTGACCTTCCTGTCCTTATCTCAACCCATGAACCTTTTGTGGCATTTTCTCTCCCCATCCACCTGAGGAAAGGAGTGATGGAATGGCTTTGGTGGGCACCTGGCATCCAGCCAGTGTTAACTCACCACAATAGCACAATGGCTGAAAGAGTCACTTGGGATGCAGGAAACCTCCCTTCAGATCCCCACAGTGCCTGATTTGGAGCATTGACCCTGTTTTTTTTCTCTTATATGAAGTGCCTGCACACTGGCTTAGGGAGACAAAAAAAAAGCCTCTTGCTTTTCTTATTTGCCTTTACAGTATCATGCAAAGCATGAGGAGAGCACACCCTGGCAGACAGGGGACTCCCTTGCAAAGACCAGGGCTTACATGCTTGTTTTAAATCAGGCTAGGTGACAATGAGAAAAAAGGGGAGAGCCCTATTCACCTACCAGTTCAGTAAAACTGAGCAGCTAGACCTTAGTGTCATGAATCACGTCCAGTGAGGAGACAGGCAAGGGAATGAGCCCTAGATGAGGGTTTGCAGGAGTGATCAGTGTGGGCTTGCTCTCCACACTACCCACACAACAGGTGAGTTGGACTGTCGCATTGGCAAGTGTATTTGCAGTTCCTTGGTGTCTAAGGAAATGTAGGCAGCTGGGGACTTGGCTGCTTTTGAGGACCTCAGGTTTTCCTGCTATTAAAGTTAAGTACTCCAAGTGGCTGAGCAATGCCTGAGTCCCTTTGCAGATTAGTCCTAAACTGTTAAAGTGCAATTTATTCAATATATATATATGGTATACTCCACGCAAAGTTTCCTATGCCCTGGCCTACAGATTGTATTACCCCACCTTGAGGAAAGGTCACAGCCATAGAAGAAGTATGAGGACTAAAATTCATACGTCCGTAAGCAAAGATCCCCTCAAGGGCGTTTAAGAATCTCTGTTTGAAGGTCTCATATGAAACTGTAGCAAAGGATTTTTCAGCAAAATTTTTAAGAAAGCATATTTAATACTTTGTTTTCTTAAGTATTTGTTTCAAAGACTTCAGATTCACTAGCTCTTAATACTAATGTCATACTTAAAATAAATCACAATGTGTACTTCCTGTGATCTTTTCAGAACGCAATAAAACAGATTGTTTTTAATGGCTGTTCCAGCAATGAAAAATATCTGTGTTAGGTGGAAACAACAAATTGATGCTTTTTCAATTCCTTTTAATGGCATGAGAATCTTTGCAGCATGCTGTGAAAAATATTCTCTTAATGATAGGCCTGTGGCACAACTTAAGGAGTCATCAAGAAATAAATGCTCTGCTGTCTGGCTGGCAGCTTGGTGTCCCTTAATTGAAGTATTATAAAATTCTGTGCAGAGTAAAGCCTCCAGGGTTTTGTAGCTAAATGGCACGGACACCTCTGATGAGACATGCAGATGAAGATGTGTCAATACAATCTTCACCAATTTGCTGTAATAGCAAAGACTGATTAATTTTATAACCATGGGTGCTTCTATTAGCTAACCGAAGGAATGATTTAGACTTTATTAAGCAACTTATTTCTATCTTTTTTCAAGAGACTTCTACAACATGGTTTATCTCCAAGGTCTAGACAGCAACACTTTTTCTAATAAGGATTCTAAATTATTATTTAAGCAGAGATCATGAGTGTGACTCAGTTACGTGCAGCTTAGTGGGGGCAAATCTTTGTGACTTGTCAAATCAACTGTGCTTAGGTTGGTATTTCTTAGAAAACAGAGTGGCTTGATATCCTGTGCAACAGAGATGGCAGCTCCTATATACATTTTTAATGAATGAAAAGGGAAATTGAAGCAGCTAAATCAAAAATATGTGGCTCTAGATTTTTATCTTTTTTTGTCAGTCTATAAAACTCTTTTAATATTTTATTAGAATTGCTTATGGACATCTAACATGATTTGGTTACCCATAATCAACCAACACTTTATATTTTATGGCTTTCTTCAATAAAATATGAATTACCACATGGACAATGCATTTCATGATTGCTTTGCATATTTCTGGCTGTGCAGTCATGCTGCACTTTCTCCCAGGAATAAGGATTCTTGTACATTCTGGACACAGCAGACAGTTAGGAAAATGGTCTTGTCTTGATAGAGAAAATAAGAACCGATTGCTGTCATAATTTTCCTTACCCGTCCAGCAGGAAGACTGATGGTCATGTTTTTTCCATTGCAGATGCCAGCAAGCCTCCCACTGTGGAAACCATTCGTCCCACATTATACCCCACTGCTGCCTCCTGACATGCGACTGCATCCTTATTGCCGAAGGAAATTGCTTTGCTGTTGAGTAGAGACAAGCCTCCCTCCTTATCAATATGAAAGTCTTAATTACCAAGAGTACTGGAGACATGCCTACCTTGTCTTTTTATTTTTCTGGGGGTTTTTTTTGTTTTGTTTTGTTTTCCAGCTAGCCAGCTCTCATACAATCTAATAAAGAATATGCCATTCACCAAGTTCACACATCACAAATTGTAGCCATCGTCAGAGGTATGGAGTAAACCACTTCCAGACTATGTGTCTAAGTTTCACACATACACAAATGGCAGAGAAAGAGTTACTCTTCACTCCTTGTGGTCACAGAGTCTGGACACAAAATAATTCAGTCTTGTGCTTGCTTGTTTACAGACTGATTCTGAAGGATGCTTGCTCCATGAACTCATCTGTTACAAGGTAGGAGAGCTGCACATACAATCTGAGGCTCATGTTTTCCCCCCACCAGCAGAAATGTAAATGTGAAAGGGCGTTTCTTTGGATAAAGTTTTTTTTCCTCTCTTCCCTGCTCTCTTACTGGTTTTGCATTTTGATTTTTGAGTGTGTGTGTGATTCATTGTTTTTATATATCAATATTGGCTGAATTAAATAAACATATTTCAACATTTATTTGTTTGAAAGTTGTTCTTATTATTTGTTTCATATGGTTTCTTCTCTTTGAGCAACTGTTGAAATTATGAACCAGTAATACAAAATTCCTCAGTAGTGAACAAATTCCACTTGTTTTTATGACTATATTGTAGTACTTCCATGTTTCATTCTTTCAGGCACCTGAAAGTTCAGTCTACAAAATTACGGGAATCTCTATTTTTTTGACTTCCATGATATCTCCTGAAGGTCAAATTACTTCTAACTTTGCCTCCTGTAGGCTCCAAATACCTTTTGCTTCCATATCTGGGGCAGGCTATGTGCCAGTGGATGTCTGATCTAGCATGGCAGATCCAAACACTTCTCCCTGCAGACACTTTCAGAGAAATTATTCTCCAAAGGTTTGTGTGAGCCAAGGGCAACTTGCTTGTGAAGAAAATAGACAACATCCCTTTGGATTTAAACATTGGTGGTCACTTTTTATTACACTTGCTTTGCGTTTTTGTCTTTCTTACATCTGTAGGCTTCATTTTTTCCCCTCTCCTAACTAGGCTTACTATCATCCTCACAATTTCAGTGTTGCATGTCAGAACTGGAGCAGCTTGTGAAATCCGACTGCTTTATGTCAAGCGGGTAAATGCCAGCTATATCTAAACTGCTTCTCTCAGTGTTTCAGGCTTGTTCCTCCTGCAAAGATGAAGAATAGTGCTGCTGATTCAGTCTGCATTCATATTAAAGTGAGTAAGAACCTGCTTTGATGCTTACATTTCTCACTGAACGCTGCCGTGGCAGCACCATGATATCCAACCTATTGATTAGTTTTCCCTTCAAGACCTTCACAGGAAAGTGAGTTTGAGGCTGCTGGGAACGGGTATTGGGGCATTTACCAAAGGTCCGTTCCCTTATGTTCGAATTGGGAGCACAGGGACACTAGTCAGTGAAGACATGGCTGAGAAATATCTTTTAAAAGTGTATTTATATGTGCGTGTCCATGTGTGCTTGCATTTGCACATTAATCACTAGAAATACACCTTTAAAAAGAATTATGTATGGCTAGATTGCTTACTCCAGCTTATATTTGTAATTCAGGCAGTGTCCTTAGTACCCTTTCCTCTGCATCCTCACGGAGAGACAGGAAGGAGAGCTAAGCTCACGTAGGCTCATTGATACCATATTTCCTTGTCCAACAAGGCTGCCTAATGCTTGGAATGGTGCTGCACCTAATACTGATTGAATCACTAAGCACTATTGATTTCAGCTTTCTAGAGGAGCTATTCATACAGCCTACAGTGTATAAAAGAGCTTCTATTCTCCTTGAAAATGATTTAATATAAATAACTAAAATAAATGTCAGTGGGAGATCTGTGAACTTAATAAGAAGTGGTAGACCTCTTGATGTGTTGCATATACACATTCGGTCTATGTATGTAAATATGAATAATGATACATGTATTTTCCATCCAAGTCTGGCGCATCAGCAGAATGGATGTCAGAGTGAGTGCAAATACACCAGACAAATTACATAATGTGCATCTGCATAGGGAAATCCAGAGCCCAGGCGCACCATGTGAATTAATCTTACACCAAAGGCTCTTAAAGGTTGGAGAGCACATACTCATAGCTGTAGAGTGCATCCCCTGGTCACACAGGTGGTCTCTGGAGATCCATTTGCACTGCCTTGGCAAGGTGTTTTTGTGCCTTCAAGGGTGACCAGAGCAGGCAAAGAAATTCTGCCTTACAGCCAGAAAGCATTGACTTGGGTCCGTTCTGCTTGTCAGCTACAAGGACGTGTGGCTTTCTTTGCCCCTTTAATTTGGTTGCAGATTCATAACAACATGAACAGGTTTCCAGTGCACCCAGGACACTTTTTACCCCTCTGCTGCCTTCTCCCTGAAGCATGGGCATAAGCATGCTGTCAGGTGCAGGAAAGGAGGGACCCTGCACCTTCCCCAGCTTCCATCTCTACCCACCTTGGGAAGAGAACAGCAGTGGCTGTGCAGCACCTGCTCCACATCTGCCTGGGCTGGGGGGAAACAAAATGCTTCTGCTTTGCAAAGCAGCAGTGCACTGCCCCGGATTTTATCCAGCATCTCCTAATTTTTAAATTGTCTTGCGTGTTCATGCTTTCTGGTGGAGAACCACAGAAAATACAATACTACACCAGATCCAGGAATTTCAAGTCTGGTTCGTAGTCTGCTGCAGGCACTAAAAATCTCTCTATCACCTCTGATAGACTCTGGTTCAGGCAGATACTGAGGCACTAGCAAAATCTAAAACTCTGTGTAAGTATGCACACACACACACAGCGTTCATACAGTATATATATCTATGTATTGCTTTAAATTCTCATACTAATATAGCATAATCCTAAATTATGAAGTGAGCCCACTGCTCTGTTAGCTTTTGAAAAAAAAAAAAGTAAAAAATGTCTTCCCTAAAAATGGACAAGTGTTTTTTAATGTTACATGTTCTTAAGGCATACAACCATCGAAATTGCTATTTAGTGTGTTACATGGTTTAATAAAAATAACTTGTCTGGCAATGTCTGAAAGCTTTTGCAGCTGCAGGGATACTTCTTGAAAATAAATTTGTGTTTACACAGGTGCAGCCATATTTAACAAAATTTTTATAGGCAATGCAAACAGCTGCCTGTCTGTTTTCTTTGGCAGAGCTCTTTCCAGCTGAAACAATTTGTATCAAACATATCTCCCTGTGATACCTATATAAACAATAGACAAAATTCCTGTGAAAGGAAAAGGTTTCCAATAATGTGTCTTTTAGATAAACTGGAAAGCAGAAGCAGCCTGGTTAGAAAAGCCTGGCCCTTCATAAATATTTTACCTTTGAGAAGACCTCAGGAACACACCAGGGAAATATTAAGCACACTGTAGGATAATTCACAGAGTTTTATCAAGTTACAGTCAAGCTGAAGGATTCTATGATCAGTAAAAGAAGACTGGTAAATTGGGTATTTTCCTTAACAATGTTCACTATAATGTTCAACTTTTGCTATATTTTTATATAAAATTAAGTATTTGCCAAAATACTTAGCTGTCAGTTATCATGTTTTGACTATACTATAAATATTTTGTTACATTTTTTAGTGGTATAAAATTCTAGCTCATTGAGAAAACTGTAATTTACAGGAGCTTTAGTAACCCTGCTCGTTTCCAATTCTTTGCAAATACTCATGCTTTTGAAAGGCTGCCCTATCACCAGCTTGCTTTCTTTCAGTCAAAATTCAGTAGATAAAAAGTCTGTGGATTTGAAATTGCAGTCTGGAGTTTGGGTTTCTGTTTATGTTTAGCTCCCCAAACAAAAAAGGGGATTAGGAAAAGGAGAGGAGACCCAGAAGCTGAAATGAAAACAGAATGAAACAGCCGAACTAATACCGAATGTCAATATAAAACAAACAAAGATATACTCAGGCCAACAAATATACAGTGGTCACAATAAACGGGAAAGCAGCCCCCAGGAGAAGGAAGAGCAGAGTCAGGAAGAGCCCAAGCACAAGCCCCTCTCTTTGGCAAACTTTCCCCTTTATGATGAGCATGACGTTTACGGTCTGGGATACACCTGCGAGCCAGCTTGGGTTCAGCTGTCCTGGCTGACTCAACACTGCGGACCACGGCAGGCCTGTGACTGTCCTAGCAAAACCAGGAGACTTTCATAGACACCTTCCTCAGCCTTCCCTGTTCCCAACCAAAATAGCCAAGAGGAAAAAGGTTTCTCCACCTAATTCACGTTTTCATTCTCAATTCCTTCCACCAATTGTTCATGTATAAATGTTTTCTGTTTCATTTGTGGCAAAAAATGTTAGTGTTAATATTTGCTGCTATTGATTCAAACTGTGTTCAAATATGGTTGTACACATACACAAAATACAGCTCTAACATTAAATATTAGTTTAATTATTTTAGCATTGATAAGGAATAATTTTCTGCCCACAGAGGAAGAACAAACTCTCCAACAACATTATCTTCTCATGAATGTTTTCTTTTCTTCCCCATGCGTGTGATGTATTTGTTCAGTCCTTTTACTTCATCAGAGAGTGCAGTGGAGAAGGTAACAATGCTTCTGGGTCCTCACCACAACAGAAGCTTGTGTCTAGATAAAGATTTTAACAAATTATATATTTACGTAACTCCACTGTCTTCAACAGAGCATCCAGTGGGCTTTGTGCTACGCTTGCGTTTGTGTGGAGCTGACACAGCTCCTGACTGCTCAGAATGACAAATCTGCTCGCCATTTGTCAGCATCGCTGCGGCTCTGCAGAAAGCCCTCCCACAAAATTCAGTGTTGCGCGCAGCATCGTGGGGGCTTGTCACTCCCTCTCCTAGGCAGTGTGCTGGAAGCATATTTTTAGTGAAGTGGATTGTTTATTCTTTTTCTGTGGATTTGCCCCTCAGTATAAATACAGTCCAATAAAGGACCTTTTCTTAAGCCTATTCTGCACATGGCATATTCACATATCTCCACAAGATGTATTTACATGTACATATTATACCCCTATATAGAATGAGGCAGTACATTACCATTGGCTAGAATTATGGCCACAGAAGAAGATTCTGTGACTGTACATTTTCTGCACTTTCTGAATTGTCCTGGCCTTCTGTTTGAACTTCAATCTGAGGAGATGAGAACCCAAAAGACATATTAAAGACAGTTGTGCTCCACCTGTAAAGGCTGCTTTATGTTTATATGACTGCATTAGCTGCAAGAAGCAGTTAGAAAATGAAAATTCTTTGTGGGTTTTTAGCTTCTCTTTCCCATCCGAATGTCTTTTAAAGTGTTAATTATGGTGGGTTTATTTGTTTTAAGAGACACACTTCTATCATCAGGCATGCCTGCACATTTGGTAATTGTGTAAGCTTTGTGATATCGGTAGGAATAGATTTACTAAGTGAATGAGGACTCCACATACCCCTTAAGCTCTTAAATTTTCAGACCGAAAGATGTTGCTCCAGTGCTTTTAGCAGAACCGGATCCTAGGCTAAATTAGGAACACTACTCACTGACAGGCAAGGAGTCAGAAAATCCAGTACGTAAGTTTGTGATAGCAATCTTTTTCCTCATAAATAAAATATTAGATAAAAGAGGGTATCACATTCGAGTGAAATTAAAAACATTAATAAAAAAGAGACAGAGAAAATTTCACCTTGGTGGAGAAAATTTATTTACACATTAACTTGGGGCCATGTGCTTGAGAGTGATGATCTCACCAGACACTACAACAGAAACAGACCTGAGTCTGGGGCAGCTAACCAGAAGTGCTGAAAACGTCACTCCTTTATTTCAGTAAGTACCACTAACTAAGTGGTTCTTAGTACTGCTGGAGACTCTTAAACAAGATGCCTG